>NC_134362.1:174874105-175071605 GCF_048569485.1 Anomaloglossus baeobatrachus | reverse complement strand
AGGAAAAAAATGTAAATCAGCAGCATTAATTCTGCTGGCAATAAATAGGGAGAAGAAAACATGCGAGGGAAAAAAAAAATCTAATTTCACAAAGCCTGCTTTGGATTGAACGGTGGGAATAGGTAGTTAAAGTGCCTTTTAAATTGTGACTGACTAGGGGATGGTCGAGGTTTGTGTATGGATTAGCACAGTGATAGACCCTGAGTAGCCGGCGACAGTGACTAATTACCTGACAGAGCTGTGCACTGTTCGGCTTGGTCATCGAAATTAATTTTCTGTTTTCGAGACAAGCAGAGAGCAGATGCAGGATTTCAGCTCAATACCTAAATGGACTACGAGTCCGAGTTATTACTTTCATTATAAGAGGACAGGGTTGGATATTTGTGGCCGAAGTTGGATCGTTTTGTAAGGGGGCTTGAGACAAACCAAAAGTAGAAAAAAAAAAAAATTGTGTAACAATAGAGTGTCAGCTAGATTGGCATTTAAGGGGGAATGCCAAATATTAGAGTCTCAAACTATTTTTTTTTTCATGATTTTTCCAAGTCTTGTTGTTCCTCACCTTTTTCCGGAGCAATTTATACATGTAGAAACTTTGTACATCTTATCTTAGCTGGTTTTCTATTGCCGATTCAAAGTTTGCAGAAAAGTGCAATTATTCTTAAAGGGAATCTGACAGCCAGATTTCACCCCTCAACTATTTATATGTACATGTAGGTCTTTCAAAGACCAATCCAGCAATACCTTCATATGGCCAGTCCATTCCTCCGTTACTGAGAAATCAGCATTTGAATTGATAGGCAAATTAGGGTGTATATCTGAAGCCTCTGTCACTCCAGCTCTGTTCCCTATTGACAGACAGCCTCTATGCTGAGTGGCTTCTGGCAAAGGAGCCGTCAGACAATCAGGAGAGTGTAAATCTGAAGCCTCTGTCAATCCAGCTCTATTTCCCACCCAACGCCACCTCCTCCTACTTGACTTTCGACCTCTGTGCTGTGGGACTTCTCCTTAGGCCGGTGTCACACTTGCGAGTGCCTCGTGTGTCTCTCGCTCGAGTCTCGCGTTGCATCACCTGTCACAGACTCACACTCTCCTCACAGGAGCAGGTTGGTTGCATGCATCTCTATGCAGCTGAGACACACCTGTCCGGAGAGTGGGACGGGTGATACAACGCAAGTGTCGTGAAAGAGACACGCGAGGCACTCGCAGGTGTGACATTGGTCTTAAAGGGAATCTGTCAGCAGAATTTCATCCCCCAAGCTATTTATATCCACATGTAGGCTTTTGAAAGACAAGTCCAGCAATACCTTTAGATGGCCAGTCTATTCCTCTGTTACTGAGAAATCAGCATTTCAATTGTTTTGCAAATGAGGGTGTAGATCTGAAGGTTCCACCACTCCAGCTCTATTCCATGCCCAATGCCACCTCCTCCTGCATGACTTTCGACCTCTGTGCAGTTGTACTTCTCATTAAAGGGAATCTGTCAGCAGGATTTCATCCCTCAAACTATTTATATCCACATGTAGCTTTTTGAAAGACAAGTCCAGCAATAGCTTTAGATGGCCAGTCCATTCCTCTATTACTGAGAAATCAGCATTTTAATTGTTATGCAAATGAGGGCGTAGATCTGTTTCCTCCACCACTCCAGCTCTATTCTATACCCAGCGCCACCTCCTTCTGTTTGACTTTTGGCCTCTGTGCTGTGGGAGTTATCCTTAAAAGGAATCTCAGCAGGATTTCATCCCCCAAACTATTTATATGTGCATGTAGCTCTTTTAAGGGCAACTCCAGCAATACCTTTACATGGCCAGTCCATTCCTCCGTTACTCAGAAATCAGCCTGTGAATTAATATGTAAATAAGGGCGTGTATTGGAAGCCTCCGTCACTCAAGCTCTATCCCCCACTCAGCTCCTCCTCTTACTGCTTGACTAGTGGCCTCTTTGCTGTGTGTCTTCTGGTAAAGGAGCCTTCAGATAAGCAAGACGAGGCAGCGGCGCTGGGCAGGGAATAGAGCTGGAGGGACGGAGACTTCCAATCTACAGCTTCATTTACTTATCAATTCAAATTATTTGCTTCTACGTAATAGAGGACCAGTCATGTGAAGGATTTGTCTTTGAAACAACTACATGTGCATATAAATAGTTGGGGGGGTGAAATCCTGCTTACATTTGCACAATAAAGCCAGTCTGTCACTAGATTTCACAATTCAAACATTGAATTATTACTAGCCTGATGAGACCAATGCACTTTCTTTAAAAATCCATGACAAAATGGCGATTTAATCTGAATATTTCACTGGTCCAGTTATAAAAGGAAATAGCTCATGAGTCGAGATGAGCGAACCTGAAGTTCAGTGTTGATAGCGAACACACACTTTTCCCAAAAAACATACCGTAATTCAGGGTCGTCGTTTGGGGGTTTCACGTATGTTAACCACTCACGCGACCATCGGGTACGCTCGGTGCTCAGCCCAGTGTCAGACGCTTGTAGTGTAAGATTGGCTTGCACTGGGGGAACAACAGCGTGATTCGACGTAGGGTGCACCAAACAGAAAAACTGGAAAAACCTCACCCACTCACCCAAAAACTGGAAAAACCTCGCCCATCCACCCAAAAAACTGGAAAAACCTCGCCCACCCACCCAAAAAACTGGAAAAACCTTTCCCACCCACCCAAAAAACTGGAAAAACCTTGCCCACCCACCCAAAAAACTGGAAAAACCTCACCCACCCACCCAAAGAACTGGAAAAACCTTGCCCACCCACCCAAAAAACTGGAAAAACCTCACCCACCCACCCAAAAAACTGGAAAAACCTCGCCCACCCCTGGAAGTGATCTATTTATGGCTGGCATGTGGGCGGAGTCCTGAACCGCCCATTTAGTGACTTCCATTGGGATTCATGTCAAGTCTGGGTCCCAAACTAAACTTTATCTAAAGTCCAGCTGAACCTGCCGAACCGAACTTCCACGGGTCCGCTCATCTCTGCTGATGAGCCCTAGTTTATTCAGTTTCCACCCACCTTAATAGATTGACAGCTGCAGCTTGTCATGAGCAGTGTGAGATCTCAGCAACAGCAGGGCGGAAGAACACTGAGGCGCTGTCAATCAGGCTAGGGAAGTAGAGATTAAGTTTAACCTCCATAAAGGATTATACAGCCGTTCTGACATGGATTCTCAAACTAAATACATGGGTGACATATCATTGGTGCAACGTGTGCAGCTGCATAGGTGCCTAAGAGTTAAGGGGGCCATTTCTACCTCTAAGGGTATGTGCCCACAATCAGGACTCATTGTGTCCTGGACGCAGCTGGTCCTGACCTGCGGGGCCGCGAGTCTCCTCCTCAGGAGACTGCAGCTGCTCATGCCCACGATCTGGGTTCGGTGCGCTGTGTTCTCCCTACGGTGGAAGCATGCGAATCCACAGCAAACAATTGACATGCTGTGACTTGGAAAGCCGCACCGCAGGTCAGAGTTTGCTGCGGAAAAAACAAGCACAGTGAGCACGGGATTTCTAGAAATCACTTCCACTGTGCTTGTACTGTACAACGCAGCATTTTGGATGCAGCGAAAACACGCTAAATCCAAAACTCTGCAAACACTGACAGTGGGCACGCACCTTTATGCAGGTGGAATTGTGCATATTGGACTTAACAGGGTGTGTTCACCGAAGATCTACTTAGTATGAGTTTGTGCATAAAATCCACTTCATTGAGATTCATTTCACAATGGATTTTGGTGAGTTTTCTCCTCCCATCAGGATCACAAAGTTTTTTATGGTCCTTTAAATATGCTCTTTCTTTATGTCCTTTCTTTCTTTCTTTCTTTCTCTCGCTCTCTTTCTTTCTTTCTCTCTTTCTTTCTTTCCTTCTTTCATGAAACAGTGCCAACCCATGGGCTGCTTTTGGTATTGCAGCCTAATTAAGATTAAACTAAAATCCCAGACAACTCCTTGGTGAGTCCAGAGAACCTCCGCTCACCACCCAGACAAAGTTTTTTACGGTCCTTTAAATATGCTCTTTCTTTCTTTCTTTCTTTCTTTCTTTCTTTCTGTCTTTCTTTCTGTCTTTCTTTCTGTCTTTCTTTCTTTCTTTCTGTATTTCTTTCTTTCTGTCTTTCTTTGTCTTTCTGTCTTTCTTTCTGTCTTTCTTTGTCTTTCTGTCTTTCTTTCTGTCTTTCGTTCTTTCTTTCTTTCTCTTTCTTTCTTTCTGTCTTTCTTTCTGTCTTTCTTTCTTTCTGTATTTCTTTCTTTCTGTCTTTCTTTCTTTCTGTCTTTCTTTGTGTTTCTGTCTTTCTTTCTGTCTTTCTTTCGTTCTTTTTGTCTTTCTTTCTCTTTCTTTCTGTCTTTCTTTCTGTCTTTCTTTCTTTCTTTCTCTTTCTTTCTGTCTTTCTTTCTTTCTGTCTTTCTTTCTGTCTTTCTGTCTTTCTGTCTTTCTTTCTTTCTGTCTTTCTTTCTTTCTGTCTTTCTTTCTATCTTTCTTTCTTTCTGTCTTTCTTTCTTTCTTTCTTTCTCTCTTCCTCTCGCTCTTTCTTTCTTTCTTTTCTCTAATGAAACAGTGCCAACCCATGGGCTGCTTTTGGTGTTGCAGCTTACTTAAGATTAAACTAAAATCTCAGACAACTCCTTGGTGAGTCCAGCGAACCTCCGCTCACCACCCAGACAAAGTTTTTTATGGTCTTTTAAATATGTACTTTCTTTCTTTCTTTCTGTCTTTCTGTCTTTCTGTCTTTCTTTCTTTTTTTCTTTCCTTCTGTCTTTCTTTTTTTCTGTCTTTCTTTCTGTCTTTCTTTCTCTAATAAAACAGCGCCAACCCATGGGCTGCTTTTGGTATTGCAGCTTAATTAAGATTAAACTAAAATCCCAGACAACTCCTCGGTGAGTTTAGAGAACCTCCGCTCACCACCCAGACAAAGTTTTGCATTTCGTCCTCCACCACAATCAGACTTGTCGCTGAGGCTTCTTTGAAACACTTCAAGGTGCTTTTTTTTTTTTTATTCCATTTTTTATTTTTTTGGCTCAAGGTGCATTCTTCGCAAATGAGTTCAGTATACACGAGAGCAAAACATCTTCTGCTAATTTAAAACTAGATGATGTTCAGAACGCAGCCAAGAAAAGCTCCAGGGTATATTCAGGATATTAAATATACACAAAAGTAAGTATGTGACATGGAAGAAAGTAATTTCCATGTCTGTTGGAGGAGAGTGTATGGAAAACACAATTCAGACTGCTGCAGGTTTTCTTCTCCTTAGCAGTATACCGTGGCTAGCGTGTCCCGTAATAATAGTACAATTATAATGCCGAGTTATGTCAGCTATTTTTCTTATTATATTTGTATGGAAATTAACTATTGGATGCATAATCATTTGCATGCCTATTATGCCGGGTCTCGATGCCACCAGACTCTAAATACCAAGTGAGGATTCAGATCTCTTTTATGCTGCCGAATAAATCACATTTTGCAAATTCGCCATCACTGCAGACGGCGTTATTTAGAAGACGCACTGATGTTATTATTTGTATATGTATGGAAAAGGAGCATTTAAAGGGGAGGTTCTCAAATAAAGAGTAACTATGGGGTAAGCTGGGAAAAAAATAAAGAAAGGCTTAATAGGGAGATGGCTTTGAATAAATTATGTGGATTGATACCATAGATCTACAGCCGGGGTGGGCAATTAATTTTCCCAAGGGGCCACATGACGGACCATTACTGGTGTGGAGGCCAAACCAATAGGCTGAAATTAAGGCTACTTTCACACATCCGGCTTGAGCTCTGCGGCTTAATCCGGCTGTGCAAGCTATGCAACGGATGCGGTGAAAACACCGCATCCTTTGCATAAGTTTTTACTTTGCGGCCAGTCCGGTTTTTGCCGCTTGCGGCATGCTACTGAGCATGCGCAGTGGCAAAAACCGCATGCGGCGGCCGGATGCGGTTATTGCCGCATCGCGCCACATCCGGCCACCATAGGCATGCATTGAAAAATGCGCCGCATCGGCCGAATGCGGCGCGATGCGGTTTTTTTGCCGCACGAAAAAACGTGCCAGGCAACGTTCCATCCGGCCGCCGCATCGGCTAAATCTGCCGCATGCGGCAAAAACCGGACGGAACGCAAGGCCATGCGGCACAATGCGGCACTAATTAAAGTCTATGCAGGAAAATCGCAACCGGCAGCAAAAAAAAACGGTTGCGATTTTCCTGCAAAGTGCCGGATTGTGCCGCATAGCAAAAACCGGAGGTGTGAAAGCAGCCTAATTCTGCTCAATATTAATTATAATTATTGTTTTATATTAATATCAATTGTGTCATAATATTGAGCAGAATTAGGTATGCTGATATTCCCCTATATACCATATAAGTCCTCACACATCCCGCCTATATACAGTCTGAGCCCCCACACAACCCCTATATACAGTGTGAGCCTCCAAAAAGCTCCTCTATACATTGTGAGTCCTCACATAGTTCCTATATACTAGGAGCCCCCACATAGCCTCCTATATACAGTATGAACTCCCACATAGTCCCTATATACAGTGTGAGCCCTCACAAAGCTCCTATATAGAGTGTAAGCCCTTACTTAGTCCCTATATACAATAGGAGCCATTACATAGCCACCTGTATACAGTTTGAGCCCTCACATAGCCCCTATATACAGTGTGAGCCCCCACATAATACCTTATATACAGTGTGCATCTCCACACAACCCCTATATAAAGTGTGAGCCCCCATACAACCCCTATATACAATATGAGCCCTTACATAGCCCCTATATACAGTGTGAGCCCCCACAACCCCTATATGCAGTGTGAGCCCATACCACCCCTATATACAGTATGAGCCCCTATATACAGTGTGAGCCCCCACACAACCCCTATATACAGTGTAAGCCCCCACACAACCCCTATATGCAGTGTGAGCCCATACAACCCTATATACAGTAGGAGCCCCCACATAGCCCCTATATAAAGTAAGAGCCCCCACATAGCCTCCTATATACAGTATAAACACTTTTAATTCAATATCTCCTTGGACGTGTTGCTGGATCCTCCTTTTCTGTTACAAGTCTGCCTAATACTTTGTCCGTGCACCGCCTTGGAATAGCTTCTCTCCATTGAATAACAATAACTAGAACTAACTTTCTTTATCAACACTGTTTTAGTCTGCTAAATACACTATGAACCCCCAGATAGCCCCTATATAAAGTATGAGCCCCCACATAGCCTCTCTATATACAGTATAAGTCCCTATATACATTAGTAGCCCCCATATAGCCTTTTATAGACAGTATGAGCCTCACATAGCCCCTCTCTATACAATGTGAGCCCTCAGATAGCCCCTTATATACAATTTGAGCTCCCACATACCCTCCTATATACATCTATGAGCCCCACATAGCTGCCTGTGTACATTTCTGAGCACCATACAGCTTCCTACATACATGCAAATTTCCCATACACATGATAAAAAAAACAGCACATACTCACCTTGCTCCTGTTCCCCAGCGCTCTGCTTCGGCCTCTGGTGCACCCTCGCTCCGCACAGCACACACGATGTTGTAACATTAGCACCCTCTATAATAATAATAATAATAATAATAATAATAATAATAATAATAATAAAAAAAAGTTGTATTTATTATTATTTATATAATTATCTATTAATTTAATTATAATTAATTATATATTATTAATATAATTATTATTATTCCCTCTATATTTGCATTATACCCTACAATAGCTGTGTTTCCCTTGCACAGGGAAATACTGTATATCCTTTTTTATTTAAAAAGAAAAAGAGGTGCTCTTCCAATGGGCTGCTTACTACTTGCAATAGTTTGGGAAGATTTCTGGTTTTACCTGCAATACATGTATATGGCCACCGGGTGCGCCAGAGTTCTAGCGACCACTTGTTGACTCTCTGTTCTTTCCCTGGTCCCTAATATGGGAAATTGGTAGCAAAATCACATAGTTTTCTATTTCTAAAACAAATGAAAAAAAAAAAATGAAGTCAAATGGCTTAAGGAGCAAACTCATCGATCCGTCAGTAGCAAGAGTTTATTTCCTTTGCTGCATTTTCTCTTTATTGTCAGGTTGGTAAATCTTGAAGGAAACCTCGTACAAGTGTAAAGTCGTTGGTTTAACAAGTCAACCTTATTTTTTTTTTTTTTTTGCCTGATCTTGATTAATCCAAAACTTTGTTCCCTCTCTTAAGCTGAAAATGTAATTGTGTAGAAAGGCTGTAAAATGCTCAATAGGGTAGAATGGCGGTAATTTATATTCACCGCAATCCGCGCAACACTGTCGTAGGGAAAAGCAAAGGCTGTCATTAGTAATTAAGAGACAGGGAAGATAAATAAAGGCGCACATCTAATTGTATACACTAATGGCTAATCACAGAATGCTTGATCCAAACTCGATGGATCCCAAGCTGCGTGTTGTTTTGTATTGTAACCTATAGCAGTATATTAATGCAATTTGTGTAGGGTTCCCTGGAATAGCAATTTCCCCCTGTAATCAAAGATTGGGGAGACTATGAACTGTCATAGCCTTTACTGGAGATGAGAATATTCATCAGAACATGACTTCTAGTTAAAATTATGATTCTATGTTAATTTTTTTAGATTTTTTTTTTTTCCGGTTTTCTATATTTCTAAATAAAAACAAACATACGTCTCTCAATCTTTACACTGGCCACAAGGTCTTACACAAAAATCATACTGACTTTTCAGTATTCTCATTATCATCACAGACAGGATTACAATGAAAGGTCTTTACACTGGCCACAAGGTCTTATACTAAAACCACATTGAATTTTCAGTATTCTCATTATCATCACAGACACATAATTACAATGAAAGGTCTTTACACTTGCCACATGATCTTGTACTAAAAATCACACTGACTTTTCAGTATTTTCATTATCATCACAGACAGGATTACAATGACAGGTCTTTACACTGGCCACAAGGTCTTATACTAAAATCATACTAATCAAAAAAGTCCGTGGAGCCTCTGTTAGGAGTCTCAACACAGAAACCAGCCAGATATCCCTCCGGGAAGTCCCAGCCAAGGGGTGGCTCTTTTTAGGAGACCACCATAACCACCATATTAAGTGGCCCTTTTAGTCAATATCCAACTTTTTGACAAGTTTAAAGATAACTAAAATCATACTGACTTTTCAGTATTCTCATTTTCATCACAGACATGATTACAATGAAAGGTCTTTACACTGGCCACTAGGTCTTATACTAAAATCACACTGACTTTTCAGTATTCTCATTATCATCACAGACATGATTACAATGAAAGGCCTTTACTCTGGCCACACGTTTTTTCTTCTTGCTGGATCAGCCATCGAAGAGGAGTGGATCAACGATCCACAGGCCGCAATCAACAACCTGATCAACTCTATGCAAAGGAGATGGTTTGCACTACGTAAGGCAAATAGTGGTCACACCAAATACTGACTGGTTTTCTGATCCCCCTGGACCAACCTAATACTGTAAAACTGCACATTTTAGAGTGACCTTTTATTGTGGCCAGCCTAAGGCGCACATGTGTAATAATCATGCTGTCTAATTAGCATCTTGATATGTTACACCTTTGAGGTGGATGGATTATCTTCGCAAAGGATATACATTGAAATACCAGTTGTTGACCGGCGAAAAATGAGGCGTTGTGACCTTCTGGTCCCAGACTCGCCAGAGGTCTCCCCAGAGCAACACTCGTTTTTAGTCAACACTCGTCACAGGTGTTGACTAAAATTGTGACCATGGTAGAGAACACAAATAAGTTTTATTTAAATTTGGCCTTTATTTTATATCACCAGACAACCTCTTTAATTACATATGTTGCTTAACCCCTTAACGACCTTTGACGTACTGAGTACATCATGGTGACATGGTGCTAAACGACCCATGATGTACTCAGTACGTCCTGGCGAAATCGCGGTCCCGGAGCCCCGGGGAGTGAAATTTGTTTAATTAAACGGTAGATTCGGGAAGGAGGGGACCTCTGCCTGACCTCAGGAGGGGTGGTGCCTCCTCCCCGAACCTACAGAGGCTGTGATTGGCTGACGAACGCCGCTCAGCCAATTACAGCCACTGTAATGTTCCAGCCATTGAAAATGGCTGGAACATTGAAATCCAGCCCTGATCAGTGCTGCTGTAGCACTGGCCATTGGCTGGAGCTGGGTGATCGATGCTTCACCCGCCCCCAGCTCTGATTGGAGAGACCGGTCTTGTGACCGCTCTCTCCAATCAATGTGGATCTGCGGCCTGTGACCGTCCCTGGAAGCCGAGGAGAGCGGTAAGTTGCTGTCCCCGCCCCTGTCCCCGATCGCCCCGCCGCTGCTCCCGATCCACCGCTGTCCCCGCCGCTGTCTCCAATCGCCCCGCCGCTGCTTCCGATCCACAGCTGTCCCCGGCGCCATGCTCCCGCTCCACCGCTGTCCCCGGCGCCATGCTCCCGCTCCACCGCTGTCCCCGCCGCTGCTCCCGATGCACCGCTGTCCCCGCCGCTGTCTCCGATCGCCCCGCCGCTGCACGCGCTCCACCGCTGTCCCCGCCGCTGCTCCCGATGCACCGCTGTCCGCACCGCTGTCCCCGCCGCTGTCTCCGATCGCCCCGCCGCTGCACGCGCTCCACCGCTGTCCCCGCCGCTGCTCCCGATGCACCGCTGTCCCCGCCGCTGTCTCCGATCGCCCCGCCGCTGCACGCGCTCCACCGCTGTCCCCGCCGCTGCTCCCGATGCACCGCTGTCCCCGCCGCTGTCTCCGATCGCCCCGCCGCTGCACGCGCTCCACCGCTGTCCCCGCCGCTGCTCCCGATGCACCGCTGTCCCCGCCGCTGTCTCCGATCGCCCCGCCGCTGCTCCCGATCCACCGCTGTCCCCGCCGCTGTCTCCGATCGCCCCGCCGCTGCTCCCGATCCACCGCTGTCCCCGGCGCCATGCTCCCGATCCACCGCTGTCCCCAGCGCCATGCTCCCGATCCACCGCTGTCCCCGCCGCCGCTCCCGATCCACCGCTGTCCCCGGCGCCATGCTCCCGCTCCACCGCTGTCCCCGCCGCCGCCGCTCCCGATCCACCGCTGTCCCCGGCGCCATGCTCCCGATCCACCGCTGTCCCCGCCGCCGCTCCCGATCCACCGCTGTCCCCGCCGCCGCTCCCGATCCACCGCTGTCCCCGGCGCCAAGCTCCCGCTCCACCGCTGTCCCCGCCGCCGCTCCCGATCCACCGCTGTCCCCGCCGCCATGCTCGCCACTGTCCCCGCCGCCGTCGCACCCACCTTTTTCAGCCGCTGCTGCCCCCGAATCGGCCCCCACTGTTCCCGATCGGCGGCCGCCGCCTCCTTCATCGGCTGCCCCTTCTCCATCGCCACACCTCCTATCCCTCCATGTGCTGCAAGCCACCCTCCCTCCACGTGGGGGGAGGGTGGCTTGCAGCAAATGTGGGGGGAGGGTGGCTGGCTTGCAGCACATGTGGGGGAGGGTGGCTGGCTTGCAGCACATGTGGGGGGAGCCACCCCCCCCACATGTGCTGCAAGCCACCCTCCCCCTACATGTGCTGCAAGCCACCCTCCCCCTACATGTGCTGCAAGCCACCCTCCCCCCGGGGCCCCTATCCTCCATGTGCCATCTCTCTCTCCCATCAGACTCTGACCCCCTCCCCGATCTGCTGCCTGCTCTCTCCCATTTTCCATCTACTGCCCCCTCTCACCCTCCTCGATCTGTTGCCTCCTTCATCTGCTGCCTCTTCTGTCTGCTGTGATCCTGCTGCCTAGATCCATCCTGTAAGGTAGGTATCCCCATCTCACCTCCCCCCCATCCTCTGCCGCTCCTCCATCCGCTGCGCCATTTCCCATCCATCCGCTGCGCCATTTCCCATCATCCATCCGCTGCGCCCTTTCCCATCCTCTGCCGCTCCGCCATCCGCTGCGCCGTTTCCCATCATCCATCCGCTGCGCCCTTTCCCATCCTCTGCCGCTACTCCACCCGCTGCGCCCTTTCCCATCTTCCATCCGCTGCGCCCTTTCTCATCTGCCGCCCCGCCCTCTCGCATCGCATTATCCAGCGCAGTTGCTCGCTTCCAGACTGCAGTGGATGATGCGATGCGAGACTCGTGCATTGCTCTCACGTTTGGCACTGGTCTTAGTGGCAGGCGCTCATTTTTTTTTTTTTTTTTACTGATGTCTGTATTTTTTATTTCGCCAAACTAATTTTTTTTGTATGGGGGGGGTCTAGTTTCCAAAATGGGATCACATGTGGGGGAGCTCCATTGTTTAGGCACCTCAGGGGGTCTCCAAATGAAACATGGCGTCTGCTAATGATTCCAATCAATTTTACTGTGAAATGGCGCTCCTTCTCTTCTGAGCCCCGCCGTACGCCCAAACAATTGATTTCCACCACATGTGAGGTATCTGCGTACTCAGGAGAAATTGCACAATACATTTTATGGTGCATTTTTTTCCTGATACCCTTGTGGAAAAAAAAACTACCTGTTTGAAAAAACAATTTTGTGGTAAAAAAAAGAATAATATATTTTCACGGCTGAACATTACAAACGTTTGTGAAGCCTCCAGGGGTTCAAAGTGCTCACTAAACAGCTAGATAAATTCCATGAGGGGTCTAGTTTCCAAAATGGGGTCAAGTGTGGGGGAACGCCATTGTTTAGGCACTTCAGGGGGGTCTCCAAACGCAACATGGCGTCCGCTAATAATTCCAACCAATTTTGCTGTGAAATGGCGCTCCTTGCCTTCCGAGTCCTGCCGTGCGCCCAAACATTTGATTTCCACCACATATGGGGTATCTGCGTACTCAGGAGAAAATGCACAATACATTTTATGGTGCATTTTTTCCTGATACCCTTGTGATAAAAAAAGCTACCTGGTTGAAGCAACAGTTTTGTGGTAAAAAAATTTTTTTTTCTTTTCACGGCTCAACGTTATAAACTTCTGTGAAGCCCCCAGGGGTTCAAAGTGCACATCAAACATCTAGAAAAAATATTTGAGGGCTCTAGTTTCCAAAATGGGGTCACTTATGGGGGAGCTCCATTGTTTAGGCACCTCGGGGAGTCTTCAAACCCAACATGGCGTCCACTAATGAGTGCAGCTAATTTTGCACTCAAAAATTCAAATGGCGCTCCTTGCCTTCCGAGTCCTGCTGTGTGCCCAAACATTTGATTACCACCACATATGGGGTATCTGCGTACTCAGGAGAAAATGCACGATACATTTTATGATGCAATTTTCCTGATACCCTTGTGAAAATACTAATTTTTATGGCTAAAGTAACATTTTTGTGTTAAAAAAGTAAAATTTTCATTTTTTCGTCTACATTGCTTTGGTTGCTGTGAAGCTCCTAAAGGGTTAATAAACTTCTTGGATGTGGTTTTGAGCAGAGTGAGGGGTGCAGATTTTAGAATTGGGTCACTTTTGGGTATTTTCTGTCGCCTAGGTTTCTCAAATCACTCCAAATGTGATGTGGTACCTAAAAAATTTTTTTTGTCAATTTTGTTGGAAAAATGAGAAATTGGTGATGAACTTTGAACCCTTCTAACTTCCTAATGGAAATTTTTTTTTTTTCAAAAATTGCGCTGGTGTAAAGTAGACAAGTGGGAAATGTTATTTAGTAACTTTTTTGTGTGACATATCTCTCAGATTTATGGGCATAAAATTTCAAATTTTGAAAATTGCAACATTTTCAAAATTTTCGCCAAATTTCCGAAATTTTCACAAATAAACGCAAAACATATCGGCCTAAATTTACCACTGACATGAAGTACAATATGTCACGAAAAAACAGTCTCAGAATCGCCAGGATCCGTTGAAGTGTTCCAGAGTTATAACCTGTCAAAGTGACACTGGTCAAAATTGCAAAAAATGGCCGGGTCTTTAAGGTGAAAACAGGCTGGGGGCTGAAGGGGTTAAAGAGAACCTGCCACCAGATTTGGTGACTATAAGCTGCGACAACCACCAGTGGGCTCTTATATACAGCATTCTAACATGCTGTATACAGTGTGTCCACCCATATCCTGTCCACCGCCATTAACTTGAGAACGGCGGCAGCTATAGGAATAGAAGTGGTGTCTAGGTATAGTAAAGTAGCCATGTGCTACGCAATGAAACCACCTATAGCGCCACCTGGTGGAAAACAACTAAGTTAGCATTTTTATCTCGAAAACGGAACGAGATAGAGAAAAAAAGTGAATTAAAAAATTGTAGGGCATCATCAATTCAATACGAATCGACACCTTGCATACAGAAATACTATGATATGAAACCCATGACCCCCTCCAAAACATTGAATGCTGGTCACGCATATGACGCTCATTTAACTTTGATGCTCAATATGACCACCGTCAGCTGCAATGCACATCTGGACTCTGCACAGCATACTGTATCTTGCTGTACGTTGTGCAATATGGTAGGTGACACGTTTGCACAAGCATCTGTGATACGTCGTCGTAGATCCTGCAATGTTGGTGGAGGGGTCGCATACACCTGCTGTTTGATATGACCTCACAGAAAGAAGTCCAATGGGGTCAGGTCAGGTGAGCGGAGGCCACTCGACACAGCCACCATGCCCAATGACTTGTAGGAAGGTCTCCATGAGGTATCGTTTCGCGTCCGCAGCCTTGTGAGTTTTACACGTTCTAATCATAGCATTTCTGTATGCAAGGTGTCGATTCGTATTGAATTGATGATGCCCTACAACTTTGTAATTCACTTTTTTTATCTCTATCTCGTTCCATTTTCGAGATACAAATGCTAATTCCCTTGTTTTCCACCAGGTGGCACTATAGGTGGTTTAATTGCGTAGACATTGCTACTTTACTATACCTAGACACCACTTCTATGCCTATACCTGCCGCCGTTCTCAAGTTAATGGCGGTGGACAGGATATGGGTGGACACACTGTATAAGAGCCCAGGCCGCTGTGTAGAATGTAAAAATTACTTTATAATACTCACCCAAATGGTCAGTGCGGTACAGACTGGTCGGATGGGTGTCTCTGGGTGCGGCGCCTCCTCTTTCCTCCATCTTTGTCCTTTTTCTTCTGAAGCCTGGGTGCATGATGCCTCCTACGTCATCCATACTAGCCGGCAATGCAGTCCTTCGCAAGCATACTACAATACTTTGATCTGCCCCTGCACAGGACCTCAAAGCCAGCCTGTGTGGATGACGTAGGATGCATCATGCACCCAGGCTTTAGAAGAAGGAGGACAAAAATGGCCGAAAGAGGAGGCGCTGGTACCGGAGAACGGAGACACCCATTTGACCAGTCTGCACCGTACCGACCATTAGGTGAGTATTATAAAGTCATTTTTACGTTGTACACAGCGGCCTGGGCTCTTATATACAGCATGTTAGAAGTCTATATATAAGAGCCCACTGGTGCTGGCCGCAGCTTATAGTCATTGTTGATAGTTGTCTTGGATGACAGGTTGTCTACTCAACACCACCCATTAGCTTTCGTCATACTCATGTCAACCAGGGTCAAAGCTGTAATTTTTTTGTGAGGTTTTGTCCGTTCATCTGACTTCAGTTTACCATCTTCTCTGTTTTTATTTCTTTTTTACATTTGTGTTTCGTTGATTTATTTGGCAAAAAAAAAGACCGATAATCAAAATGAACCAAGTTGTAATTTTGCTGGCGGACATTAACCGGGAAGTTGTAAGATGACCCTTTTTATATGTTTTAGAGGATGTTGCAATAAGAATGAATAATTAAATCCCATTATGGAGTCAGCAAACCTCGCGTCGTATATTTTCTATTTTCTAAAGACAGTTTTGGAATGTTATGTTTATACAAGTGAAAAATTTACCAAAGCAAATGGAGCCATCTATAAAACATGTCTAATTACAGATATGTAAATAGATCAGGACTGCCGGAGTGCTGTTTACATTTTCTCCATAATACTACTTCCCGAAGACAGAGGATACTAATCTCCCCGAATAAATATTCAAATAATCTCTCATACTTTTTCCGTTTTGTTACCATTAACAATTGATGGAATTAATGTTGTGAGATCTTAACTACATAACGGCACGGCTAAATACTAATAATTGGTTTAGAATTATACAGCCATTTAGATCAACAGAAATCTGAGCAGCTCGCAGAAGCATAAATTATTTACGTCTTTTCTGTCTCTTCTGCCTTTGATACAAAATATTCCATTATGCAAACTGTACCAGAGTAGAAATCGGCAAAACCTTCTTCATAAAGGATGAAGTTCCTCCATCACAACTGCTCTCAACTTCAAAAATGTGTACGTTTTTAGTTTGTGGCATCTTAGTATCTTATGAATCTTTATGTTGGCGCTGTGCTAGAGTTTGTCTCCTTTACTGGAGAGACAATTTGAATATTTCCCAGAGGGGCATTGCAGCTATAAGTCCCCTTACCTGGCAGCCAGACTGGCTTGCAAAGTCTCCTTAAGGAGAATAGTGTTCCCCCGTGGTCCCCACATAGCTTTCTCATGAGCCAGATCAGACACCCCCATACTTTGCACTGACGAGGGGCAAGCACCCCGAAACACCGTGTCTGCAAATTGGGATTCTGATCTGGCTTATATATCCTGAATCATATTGCAAAGGATTGTTGAAAATCCACTTGTGACTTTTAGGATCGCTACTTCCAATAGGTGGCGCTGTGCTAGAGTTTGTCTCCTTTACTGGAGAGACAATTTGAATATGTTGGCTATGGAATTTTTGGGCAAAGGCAACCCTTCAACGTTAGTAGATCTCACACTGTTTTAGGAATCTGTCACGCTAGGTACGGGGAAGTATCAAGCGAATGGCGAAAGGGAAGGGAAACCCTGTGTCTAGGGAATGGGGAGATGGTGACCCCTGACCGAGCCTACTGCTGGTCCCTGGGGTCCCTCACCAATCTAGATAGGTTCCACAGCCATGCGCCGAGCAGGATAGCTGACCCTAGGTATCCCTAGTGCTGGGCCCTAAATAGAGAACAGATGGGATGAGCTCTTCATCAACCCCAGTCTTCATCAACCCTTGATCAAACCTACAGCTAGTCCCTGGGGTCTCTCACCAAACTAGATAGGTTCCGCACCTATGCGCCGAGCCAGATATGTGACCCTAGGTATCCCAAGTCCTGGGTCTTAAATAGGGAACAGATTTGATGAGCTCTTCATTAACCCCAGTCTTAATCAACTCCTGATGAAACCTACAGCTGGTCCCTGGGGTTCTTCACCAATCTAGATACAGTAGGTTCCGCACCTGTACACTGAGCCAGATACCTGACTCTAGGTATCCTTAATGGTGGGCCCTAAATAGAGAACAGATGGGATGAGCTGTTCATCAATCCCAGTCTTCATCAACCCCTGATCAAACCTACAGCTGGTCACTGGGGTCCCTCACCAATCTAGATAGGTTCTGCACCTATGCGCCGAGCCAGATACCTGACCCTAGGTATCAGTGCTGGGCCCTAAATAGGGAACAGATGGGATGAGCTCTTCGTCAACCCCACTCTTCGTCAAACCCTGACCAAACCTATCGGTGGTCCCTGGGGTCCCTCACCACCCTATGCGCCGAGCCGGATACCTGATCCTGGGTATCCCAAGTGCTGGACCCTAAATCGGGAAGGGGTGGGATAAGCACTTTGTCAAGCCCACTAAACACTAAAGAAGACACAAGGAGTAAACATGGGGGGAAAATGCATGAACTACTTATCCACAGATGACTCAGCAAAGTTTCAGCAACAATACCACAGATGAGTGCAAGCCACCTGTTTGCATCCAGTGCTTGAAAGAACTGAATATCACCAACACAAGTCCAGGAAAAATGAGAATATTTAAACCCAAGGGGAAAACAGATGATTAGCAGCTGAAGGGAAGAAGAGCTCTGCTGGCTCTTAAATAGGGAACGGGTGGGATGAGCACTTCATCAACCCCACTAAACACTAAAGAAGACACAAAGAGGAGACACGGGTAAAAGTGCATGAACTACTTATCCACAGATGACTCAGAAAAGTTTCAGCAACAGTACCACAGATGAATGCAAGCCTCCTGCTTGCATCCAGAGATTGAATGAAGTGAATATCACCAGCACAAGTCCAGGGAATATGAGAGGATTTAAACCCAAGGGAAAATACAGATTATTAGCAGCCGAAGGGTAGAGGATCTCCACTGGGTCTTAAAGATAAAAGGATGAACTCCCAGCAGAGGAGATACCTAGTACACTGAATTCTGAGAGCAAGAACAATGGAAAGTCAGAGAGCATTTTACAAAGCCAAATGTTGTGACCTTCTATTGCCAGATACCACTGGACTGTCTGTCACCCGTTACAGAATCCGAGTGAATTGTGCTACCAGGAGAAGTTCCTGGCCTGGAGTGGGAGTCTGCTGGCCAACGCTATTTTCGTCCAGTTGAAGAAAATATGTGTTCTGCTCTGCTCTTGAGACTCCAAACAAAGAGTCAATGAAAAAGGTTTATGAATAACGTGTTTCGAAGTCATCCAACATCTTCATCAGGAAGAAACCACAAACCTGATTTTTTTTCTGATGAAGTTGGATGACTTCGAAATGCGTTAAGAATAACCCGCATTCCTAATATCTTTGTTTCATTGAATCTTTGTTCGGATCCTCACCAGCAAGACCCTCAACACCCATTTTCCTATACCTGTTATTATATTGGCTTCTTACCCCATGTGACTGCAGAAGCTGTTATTTACTGTGTCTTTTTATATGCTGTGTATTACACAACTGAACCAGGTGAAAAATATCTTTCTACTACTGTCACTGGTTATTGGTTAAAACCCTATAGCACTATTGTCGCGCCCCGGGGCAGCCGGGCTTCTCGGATGCGGACGATCCATGGCTCGAGGGGTTCCGGATCCGGGGGGCACCGTCGACCAGTTTTAAATAAGAATAAAAAGTCCGACTACGCCACTCACGGTTTGCGGCCAGGGATGGTAGTGCCGCCGATGTGGGTTCCCACTGGGGATGATGGATGGGAGCAGCGTGGATGGTGGAGCCCTCCGCGAGCAGGGCTTTTTTCCAGGGGTAGGTGAAGGGTTAACGTGGAGGCGCAGCACAATGAAGCAGTCCAGACAGAGAGTGCAGTTCGATGGTCTTTACCTACTGGATTCACTGCTGGGGTCGTACTGGATCCCAGGTGCGCCCGTGTCCCTGATGTCTGTGCAGGCCAACCTGGTGCCAATATCCACCTGTGCACTCTGGTGTATGTGGGTCCTCACTGGCGTGGAGCACTTGGAGGTCCTCCTGGTGTCTGGGTCGTGCCACAGGCAGCTTGGACTGTTTAAGGGTTTATGTCCCGGTCCTCCCTTTGCTGCATTTGCCTCGGACGTTAGTGGTGGCAGATGAGTCCTGGAAACCCACCCGCCTGGTAGAGTTAACAGATGGCTTGAAGTCCTGGTCTGTTCTGGGATCTGCACCCCGTGCGTGCAAAGTACTGTGAGCCCTGGATGTCCACCCCACAGGATCCCTCTGTGCTTGGAGCTTGCTCTCTCTCCAGCTACTTTCCTCCTCTGAGTGGCTGATCTTTCTACTCAGGTCTTTGCAGAATCTTTGCTACTTTCAATGTGTCTCAAGATTCCTTTGTTTGTCTTGACACCTTTCCTTTTACTACCGCATACTTCTCTCGACAACTCCTTCCTCTTTCACTTCCTTTCTCCGACTGACTAGCCACACGTCCCGGGTCACTCGCTCCTCCCCCAGGTCTGGTCTCTCCCTTCCCATTTGGCTGCCTGTTAGCTCACAGTGCCCAGCCCTGTCATCTGGCTCTAAGGGGGGGGGGGGTCTCCCGCCCTGGTTGTTAGTGTAAATGTCCTGGTGTGCTAGTTTGTGTACTGCCTGGCACAGTCATGTAGGAGTCGGGCTGTTACCTTGTTTTTGTGACACCTGTTTACCACTGGGGCGTCACACTATCTTGTTCCCTAGTTTCTCCTCCATTTGAAGACTATGGCAGAGCAGAGAGCCAATGGCTTCCCTCTTTGCCACAAAGGCTAATAAATTATTAGCACTTAGGCTGCCCCCTAGTAGCCCGTAAGTGCTAATAATATACACTATGAATGGATGGGGTCAATAAAAAAAAAGTACTGTGTGGGGGTGCTATTAATGGGGCAGAAGATTGACAAGTGAACTAATGGGGGGGCATTATGGGTGGCGGAATAATGAGGGCTACTGTTATAGGGTCAACTTTACTATCACTTTTCTACTGCAAAGAGTATGAGAACCTTAATACTGTATGGAGGCATATAGGGGATATAACTGGTGTATGTGGGTCACAAAATGGACATCAGTGCTGTTTGGGGGTCACAAAATGGACATAAGTGCTGTATGAGGGTCACAAAAGGGGCGGCTGCTGTTTGATGGTCAAAAAAGAGAACTACTGTATGGGGGGGTCACAAAAGGACACAACTGCTATATGGGGGTCACAAAAGGGACGCAACTGTTGTATGGCGGTCGCAAGAAGGACATAACTACTGTATGAGGGTCACACCAGGGACATAACTGCTGTATGGGGGTCACAACAGAGACAACTGCTGTTTGGGGGTCACAAAAGAGACATAACTGCTGTATGGGGGTCACAACAGGCAATCACTGCTGTTTGAGGGTAAAAAAAGAGACAACTACTGTATGGGGGTCTCAAAAGGGACACAACTGGTGTATGGGGGGTCACAAAGAGAGAAAACCGCTGTATAGAGGCCCCAAAAGGGGACAATACTATTGTATGGGGGCGCAGAAAAAAGTATTACTGCTGTATAGGGGGGGATATTGGTCATCATGGGGCTCGCATTATCTATATATTTGCGTAACGAAATAGCGTTTTGCTTTTTCGCCAGCTGATTGATCGTGTGTTCCTATGGCCTATGATCCGGTTTTTATGAACGCGCATTTGGCCAATCATCCACTCGCAATGAAGGCAGGATCTTTTTTTTTTTTTTAATTTACATGGGACTTTTTTAATTACTTTAGTATTTTTATGACTGATTTATTACTAGGTTTTTTTTATTTATTTATTTTTTATTTATTTTTATTTAATTTTTTTTGTGTGCCTCATTAAAATGCAAAGCCGAGAAACCCCCCTAGAACATAGAAGCCCAGAAGACAATCCTTTTACATCTCATTAAATGACAATTACAAAGCTGTCTATTTATAATGCTCCATGTCCCAGTCCCTAAGCTCAGGCCATTTCTTTTTTTTTTTTTTCTTTTCTATCAATACATCAGATTGATTTCCTGAATGACTTTATCTACCTAATACAGAGTAGCATTGAACAGTTATTTGTCTGTTTTTTCGCCATCCCTTATCAAACATTTATGATTTAGTGATTGCTGCAGCCGCTCCATGAAAGGTCTCTTTCATATTTATCTCTACAGTAGCCGTGCGATCATTGTGACACCGACTGTAATAAATCTAAGTCTACAAAAATCCATCACCATCCAGAAAGCAACAGCGTGTGAGTTGATGTTTGAAATGGAGAAGACATAGGATCAAATTTATGAATTGTACTTGGTGCAGCGTTCATTAATACCATCCTCGAATTGCAAAGTATCACTGGGAATTTTAAGATATTTGCTTAAAATATGTTAAAAAAAAATCTATTTACTCTCTTGAGGGACAGTCGCACTCTGTAGTGCTAAGGTGTGTGTAAAATCATGGAAAAATTGAGATATTTAGCACACAAAAATGGCCAGTTTTCTGTGAGCCCAACAGCCAACAGCAAGGTGACCTCATGAAACACCACCCACAGCCAGTCATTCAGGAAGACTGTGACCCGCCTCAGTTGACGTGACATCACTGGACATCAGAGGTCATGGAGCCTGGAGGTCACGCAAAAGGGGTGAGTGGACTGCAATAGCGCCGCTCACTGGCACTATTGGCAACAGAAGGTATTGAGAGAAATGTTGTTTCTCAACATAATATCGATGTGGCTAGTAATGAAAACGGATGAACCACTTGTTTAAAGCTTTGACAAATCAGCTCCTCAACTGATTGCATCCGACGGGCATCCACACCGGGGATAGCTGATCAGCAGGGTTTCTGGGTCTTGCACCCGCACAATCTGGTATTGGTAACCTATCCTAAGGACAGATAAATAAGAATAAACCGGGCACTCAGACCTATGATGCTGTAGTGAACAAATCTGTTTAATAGTGGCTCAACAGGTAAGTGCAAAACGTGACGTTTCGGCCCTCAGGACCTTTTTTAAACATACACGTAGTGCTGGAGCCCAGGGAATAGGGAGCACAGATGCTGTTGATCTGGCAGTATATTGCCATGAGGCGATGCATTTCCCCATGGCAATATACTGCCAGATCACCGGCGTTCGTCCTTCCTGTTCCTTGGGCTCCAGCACTACGTGTATGTTTGAAAAAGTTCCTGTGGACTGAAACATCACATTTTACGCTTACCTGTTGAGCCACCATTAAACAGATTTGTTCTCTACAGCATGATAGGTCTGAGTGCCCGTTTTTTTCTTATTTGTACATTAGGCTTGGGACCCTACATGAGCACCACCAATTGTAAGGGAGTGCCATATTTCCCTTACTGTTATCCTAAGGACAGGCCACCAAATATTATTGTCCTGGACATCCTTTTAACTTTGGCATGGGCTTATCTCGAAGAGGCTCAAGTAAAGACATTGACCACTGGTCGGTCCAAGTCTTCATGCTCGTTTCGAAGTGGGAACTTCGAAACGAGCCACCAGGCCACCAAATATTATTGTCCTGGACAATCTTTTAACTTATTGTGTTGCATTAAGTTGTACGATTTGTCACAATACCAATTCAGTACAACTTGGTGCCATCAAATCAAAAACATTTACATGAAACTAAAACCTTTTTTAATGAAGCCTATGGATGACAGATGGATCCAATGAGCATATGAGTATCTGTTTGGCTTAACCATGTTGGCTTGGGTTTGTATCGAAGAGGCTCAAGTAAAGACATTGACCACTAGTCACTCCAAGTCTTTATGCTCTTTCCGAAGTGGGCACTTCCAAATCAGCCACCACGCCACCGAATATTATTGTCCTGGACAATCTTTCAACTTTTATTGTGTTGCGTTAAGCCTATGGATGACAGGTGACTGATGGATCTAATGAGCATATATGTATCTGTTTGGCTAAACCGTGTTGGCTTGCGTTTATATCGAAGAGGCTTAAGTAAAGACATTGATCACTGGTCGCTCCAAGTTTTTATGCTCGTTCCGAAGTGGGCAATTCGAAATAAGTCACCAGGCCACGAAATATTATTGTCGTGGACAATCTTTTATTGTGTTGCATTAAGCCTATGAATGACAGATGACCGATGGATCCAATGAACATATATGTATCTGTTTGACTAAACCGTGTTGGCTTGGGTTTGTATCGAAGAGGCTCAAGTAAAGACATTGACCTGGTCACTCCAAGTCTTCATGCTCGTTTCGAAGTGGGCACTTCGAAATGAGCCACCAGGCCACCAAATATTATTGTCCTGGACAATCTTTCAACTTTTATTGTGTTGCGCTAAGCCTATGGATGACAAATAACTGACGGATCTATTAAGCATTTTTGTATTTGTTTGGCTAAACCGTGTTGGCTTGGGTTTATATCGAAGAGGATCAAGTAAAGACATTGACCACTGGTCGCTCCAAGTCTTTATACTCGTTCCGAAGTGGGCACTTCGAAATGAGCCACCAGGCCATCAAATTTTATTGTCTTGGACAATCTTTTATTGTGTTGCGTTAAGCCTATGGATGACAGATGACCGATGGATCCAATGAACATATATGTATCTGTTTGGCTTAACCATGTTGGCTTGGGTTTATATCGAATAGGCTCAAGTAAAGACATTGACCACAGGTCGCTCCAAATCTTCATGCCCGTTCCGATGTGGGCACTTCCCTTGGGCTTCAGATTATGAGCTGCCTTAAGACCGCTTTACACGCTGTGATATCGTTACCAATATCGCTAGCGTGTGTACCCGCCTCCATCGGTTGTGTGACACGGGCAAATCGCTGCCTGTGGCGCACAACATCGCCCAGACCCGTCACACTACTTACCTGCCTAGCGACGTCGCTGTGACCGGCAAACCACCTCCTTCTAAGGGGGGCGGTTTGTTCGGCGTCACAGCGACGTCACTAAGCGGGCACCCAATAGAAGCGGAGGGGCGGAGATGAGTGGGACGAACAACCCTCCCACCTCCTGCGGCCGCAGGTAAGGTGATGTTCCTCGTTCCTGCGGTGTCACACATAGCGATATGTGCTGCTGCAAGAACGACGAACTACATCGTACACGCAGCAGCAACGATAATTGAGAATAGGGGGTGATGTCAACGATAAGCGATTTTGCACGTTTTTGCGACGATGCAAAATCGCTCATAGGTGTCACACGCAACAACATCGCTAAAGCGGCCGGATGTGCGTCACAAAATCCGTGACCCCAACGAGATCTCTTGAGCGATGTCGTAGCGTGTAAAGCGGCCTTTACTCTTTCAGAATTTCTTTGAAAAGGACAGAAAATAATTCGGATCATCCAGTTACACCACCATTGGTCTGGGCCTATATTCTTAGTTCACAAATTATCGTTCTTGTAACTTCTCTGTTGATAATAATTGCAGTCCAGTCCACAAGGTTCACAAGTTGCTTCCTAATATCCATTATTTTTTTTTAAGAGGAGACCAAAAGATGTCTATAAATGGAAGGTTTGGAGTGATGTTCTTTGTGTTGAGCGTCTCGATTATGTTGGCTTCATTATAGTTGTCAATTAATATTTTGCTCCTTCCACCCATAGGACAGGGTGGGGATGTATATCACTTTTCTTTAAAGTTTCAAAGAGTGTTCTGTTATCTTGAATAGTCATTTCAGGAGTAACAAGAATTGACCATGTCATGTATCACCCTGATGGCTCCGGCACCCGCTCGATATAATGAAGTTGGAAAGGTTTTCTTAATGAAAGGACTGACGTTTTGTGTGCAGCACTAGCATTTATCAGGCTCCATAGTGTTCATTACACTACAAAAGCCTGCCACTTTCAGTTGTTAAAATAATTTATTAACCAATACTGATGGGATACAAGATAGCCATGGAGGTGGGATGGTGGGTCGGAATTTACAGTGGACCATTTAACATGTTGCCAGCTGGCAAGGATATGTGGCGACATTTTTTTTATTAATTGAAGGGAAAAAAAGTAACATGCATTAATTTATAAAAGACGGAGGAAAAATTACTGATGTTTCAATTAACCTGATACGCTTAACGACCGGCTACATTGTAGGTTTAATTATATAATGGAAAGAAAAAATATATATTTTTTAAAATAAATATATTTTCTTTATTTTGGTGTTACTTGGAATGTTTACTATACAAGGAATACATTAAAGAATTCTTAGCAAATTTCTTATTTCTTTAAGGCAATCTGTCACCAGGTCTAGGGTCAAATACACTGATTTCTGCTATGTGTCACTTACTGGGCTGCTTGCTGTAGTTTTGATATAATTACATTTTATTTGCTGCAGATTTAGCAGAGCTCGGAGATCACAGCTCTGTACAACCCCTCCTACGTTACTGATGGGCAGCTTTCTGTGAACACTGTATATTGACAGAAAGCTGACAATCAGTGCTGGGGGAGGATTTAGGGGCACTTTGCACACTACGAAATCGCAGGTACGATGTCGATGGGGTCATATCGAAAGTGACGCACTTCCGGCGTCGCTGTCGATATCGGCCTTTTTGATACGATTTCGACACTCGTTAATCGTATGATCGGTGTAGCGTCTGTCATTTCCATAATTTCGGAAGGACCGATGTTACGATGTAGTTCCTCGTTCCTGCGGCAGCACACATCACTGTGTGTGAAGCCGCAGGAGCAAGGAACATCTCCTACCGGCGTCACCGCAGCTCACGCCGGCTATGCGGAAGGAAGGAGGTGGGCGGGATGTTTACGGCCCGCTCATCTCCGCTTCTATTGGATGCCTGCCGTGTGACGTCGCTGTGACACCGCTGACCCGCCCCCTTAGGAAGGAGGCGGGTCGCCGGCCAGAGCGACGTCGCATGGCAGGTAAGTGCATGTGAAGCTGCCATAGCAATAATGTTCGCTACGGCAGCTATCACAAGAGATCGCAGCTGCGACGGGGGCGGGGACTATCGCGCTCGGCATCGCAAGGATCGGCTTGCGATGTCGTAGTGTGCAAAGTACCCCTTAGTCAAAGCACGAGGACTACATGACACAGAGTGTTCTAGTGATCAAGGCCCTGCAAATAAAACACTGATTATTGAAACCATAAAACACAGCACAGTGACACATAGATGGAATCAGAATCTCTGCCCCTATATCATGCTGCTCTCAGATAACTCGCTAAAGACCTGGGGACAGATTGCCTTAAAGATTCTCTTTACTCCCTTCTAATTATGTAAGTAATGGTGTGTAAAGTGCATTAAAATATTTACCTTCTGGCCCACATGACCTGAAATCAGGCTAGCTGCTCATACGGGGGGCTTATGTGTGGATCGAGTGTCACTTTTTCAAAGCAAGTCTATGGGGCATTGATCTAAGACTCATAGATTTACACGGGGATAGTATTTACCTCTGCACACAGTAGACGCTGTGTAATCTACACGTACTTCAGAGTAGTAATATGGTCTAGAAGAAGAGGACCGGAGCAGTGCTGAAAACAGAAGACTGCAATCGGTAACTATATTAACTAACGTTCTCATAGTAAATCTATTGATCTAAAGGGGGCTTTACACGCAACGACATCGCTATCGAGATGTCGCTGGAGTCACGGAATTCGTGACGCACATCCGGCCTCGTTAGCGACGTCGTTGTGTGTGAAACGTACGAACGACCGCTAACGATCAAAATTACTCACCTAATCGTTGATCGTTGACACGTCGTTCTAATCCCAAATATCATTGCTGTTGCAGGACGCAGGTGGTTCGTCGTTCCTGAGGCAGCACACATCGCTACGTGTGATGAACCAGGAACGAGGAACAACACCTTACCTGCGTCCTCCGGCAACAAGGTGGGTGTGTCTTTCTTTTGGCTGCTCTCCGCCCCTTCACTTTATTGGACAGCTGCTGTGTGAAGTCGCTGTGACGCCGCACGAACCGCCCCCTTAGAAAGGAGGCGGTTCGCTGGCCACAGAGACGTCGCTAGGCAGGTATGTGTGACGGAGACTAATGATATTGTGCGTCACGGGCAGCGATTTGCCCGTGACGCACAACCAACAGGGGCGGGTGCAATCGGCAGCGACATCACTAGCGATGCCGCTGCGTGTAAAGTGGCCTTTAGACTAAGAGACTTACATGGTGATAGTAGTTCCCTCTGCACAAAGTAGATGTTTTGTAATCTGGCAAAACTTCAGACTGGTCATATGGTCTAGAAGAAGAGGACCGGAGCAGCGCTGGAAACTGGAGAAAACGTTTTCATAGTAAGGGGGGCTTTGCACGCTGCGACATGACCAGCCGATTGTAGCGATGCCGAGTGCGATAGTCCTCGCCACCCGTCGCAGATGCGATATCTTGTGATAGCTGCCGTAGCGAACATTATCGCTACGGCAGCTTCACATGCACTCACCTGCCCTGCGACGTCACTCTGGCCGGCGACCCGCCTCCTTCCTAAGGGGGCGGGTCATGCGGCGTTACAGCGATGTCACACGGCAGGCGGCCAATAGAAGCGGAGGGGCGGACTTGAGCGGGACGTGACCATCCCGCCCACCTCCTTCCTTCCTCATTGCAGGCGGGACGCAGGTAAGGAGATGTTGCTCGCTCCTGCGGCTTCATACACAGCGATGTGTGCTGCCGCAGGAACGAGGAACAACATCGTACCTGTCGCTGCAGCGAAATTATGGAAATGATCGACACTACACAGATCTCCGATTTACGACGCTTTTGCGATCGTTTATCGGTGCATCCTGGCTTTACACGTTGCGATGTCTTTACCGGCGCCGGATGTGCGTCACTTTCTATTTGATCCTGACGAGAATGCAGTAGCGATGTCGCAACGTGCAAAGCCCCCCCTAAAGGCCCTGTCACACACAGAGATAAATCTGTGGCAGATCTGTGGTTGCAGTGAAATTGTGGACAATCAGTGCCAGGTTTGTGGAACAATATGTCCATGATTTCACTGCAACCACAGATCTGCCAAAGATTTATCTCTGTGTGTGACAGGTCCTTTAGTCTATGATGCATTGATTTAAGACTTATATAGGGATAGTAGTTACCTCTGCACACAGTTCAGAGTGGTCACATGGTCCAGCAGAAGAGGACCGGAGCAGCGCTGGAAACTGGAGATGGCGGCAATTGGTAAGTATTTTAACTCACTTTTTCATAGTAAGTCTATGGAACATTTATCAAAGACTCATAGGATTTACCCTTCTCGATGACATTTGCTGTACAGATAAACACGGAGCCCCCATCAGCAAAGTTCGAGACCCTACAGGTTGACCTAAGGAAGCTGGCATTGAGTCATAAAATATGACCCATAGCAATCATCTGCTGGTGCCCCGAATAATGTAATTTTGCGGGAGGAAAGTAGAATGTGTTGAATTCTTCTATAGCACGACCGCAGGAGACATGAAGTATTACACTCTGCTCATTCAATTTATTGATTACCCTAGTAATGCACAAGTATGTTGGGTCCTCCACAGAAAACTCTACACGCCATGCGATCAAACCTGTCATTAAAATCAATCCTTTATTGAAAAAATATGACAAAGAACCGAAATGTATCACACAATGTACTGTGTAGTATATTGAACTACATGCCCCATGTAATTGTCCATCTAACCCCGAGAAGCCATGCTTAAAAGGTACAAACTACGGTGAGTTATAAAGTCGTAAAATAGTCAGTCCCACAGCAGGATTAGTGATGTAATAGATACACATCTGGCTTTACAATTTGATATTGTCTGAGCAATACCAAAAAAAATATGTCAGACTCTGCCTATTGTGGAGTTGGCGTGGTCTAGGAGATAACCCTATTCAGATCCCACTTCCCCTGGAGAATTCCTGAGAGCATGGGGATGTGACTAAGCCAAGGTGTAGATTGTAAGAAGTCACCACCTAATGAACTTTTTTAAAAATTGTCTTGAGTGTGTCACATAATAATAATAATTATTCATTTATATAGCGCTATTAATTCCACAGCGCTTTGCCTACATCACCAACACTGTCCCCATTGAGGTTCACAATCTAAATTCCCTATCTGTATGTTTTTGGAGTGTGGGAGGAAACCAGAGTACCCGGAGGAAACCCACACAAATACAGGGAGAACATACAAACTCCTTGCAGATGTTGTCCTTGGTGGGGTATGAACCCAGGACCCCAGCACTGGAAGACTGCAGTGCTAACCACTGAGCCACCGTGTCACCAGAGGTAACATCTGCATGTTTCCTCTGGTGGGGGGTCTGGGATCAGAAGGTCTCAATACTTAAATGATCGCAGGTCCTCTATAGAGCCCTCTTGACTTTTATCTTGTATTGGAATGGATTTACTTTCACTTGATGCTGAAGGGGTTAAAGGCCCTTTTTCTATGGGCTAACATTACTCATAGCTCTAATCACTGCTCCAGTATTTATCATCACTCCCTTCCACAATATTTACCCACTCCTGGCTTCACTCCATGCCAATTATAGTTCTTCTGTTTTGACCACTTTCACGGAGCCTGTCTCTGAAAAAGCTGAGGTGTTAATTTCAGTAGTAGATTTTAAGTTTCCTACTGGAGTAGCCATAGAGTGTCATTTGATGTGTCTTTCCCCACCCGTTTGTCTTACCATCCTTGTGTTGTTTTATTCCAGTAGTGAAATTTTTGTCTCACTAGCCTTCACACTAGTTATGGGGACTTCAGGGCCAGTGAGGGCCTAGGGAAATGATGGATTATAGGAGGAAGGACTTGTCTAGGGTCATAGGAAGTGTGGGGATCAGACTCAGGTGATTGTTAGGAGGTGACCCCACTTTTCAATCACCAGGGCCTTCCATTGAACTTCTTCCCTGGTTTTCCTTTGTGTTGTGCCGCTCAGTGGGTGTCCTTTGTCGCCTTGTATAACAATGATATTAGTCTATGTATGGGGGCACTTGGTGAGTAGACCGGGAGACCCAAAAGATTGGAAGTAGTTAGACTGTCTAAACCGTATTGTGATGCAGGGTCCTGTTAATGGAGTGATGTCTTCCTGCTTGAGAAATAGTCATTAAATTCAGAATAGCCTAGTAGAATGATTATTTAAGCACCTTTCTTAACTCCTTCTTGTACAGTTAGGTCCAGAAATATTTGGACAGTGACACAAGTTTTGTTATTTTAGCTGTTTACAAAAACATGTTCAGAAATACAATTATATATATAATATGGGCTGAAAGTGCACACTCCCAGCTGCAATATGAGAGTTTTCACATCCAAATCGGAGAAAGGGTTTAGGAATCATAGCTCTGTAATGCATAGCCTCCTCTTTTTCAAGGGACCAAAAGTAATTGGACAAGGGACTCTAAGGGCTGCAATTAACTCTGAAGGCGTCTCCTTCGTTAATCTGTAATCAATGAAGTAGTTAAAAGGTCTGGGGTTGATTACAGGTGTGTGGTTTTGCATTTGGAAGCTGTTGCTGTGACCAGACAACATGCGGTCTAAGGAACTCTCAATTGAGGTGAAGCAGAACATCCTGAGGCTGAAAAAAAAGAAAAAATCCATCAGAGAGATAGCAGACATGCTTGGAGTAGCAAAATCAACAGTCGGGTACATTCTGAGAAAAAAGGAATTGACTGGTGAGCTTGGGAACTCAAAAAGGCCTGGGCGTCCACGGATGACAACAGTGGTGGATGATCGCCGCATATTTTCTTTGGTGAAGAAGAACCAGTTCACAACATCAACTGAAGTCCAGAACACTCTCAGTGAAGTAGGTGTATCTGTCTCTAAGTCACCAGTAAAGAGAAGACTCCATGAAAGTAAATACAAAGGGTTCACATCTAGATGCAAACCATTCATCAATTCCAAAAATAGACAGGCCAGAGTAAAATTTGCTGAAAAACACCTTATGAAGCTAGCTCAGTTCTGGAAAAGTATTCTATGGACAGATGAGACAAAGATCAACCTATACCAGAATAATGGGAAGAAAAAGGTTTGGAGAAAAAAGGGAACGGCACATGATCCAAGGCACACAACATCCTCTGTAAAACATGGTGGAGGCAACGTCATGGCATGGGCATGCATGGCTTTCAATGGCACTGGGTCACTTGTGTTTATTGATGACATAACAGCAGACAAGAGTAGCCGGATGAATTCTGAAGTGTACCGGGATATACTTTCAGCCCAGATTCAGCCAAATGCCGCAAAGTTGATCGGACGGCGCTTCATAGTACAGATGGACAATGACCCCAAGCATACAGCCAAAGCTACCCAGGAGTTCATGAGTGCAAAAAAGTGGAACATTCTGCAATGGCCAAGACAATCACCAGATCTTAACCCAATTGAGCATGCATTTCACTTGCTCAAATCCAGACTTAAGACGGAAAGACCCACAAACAAGCAAGACCTGAAGGCTGCGGCTGTAAAGGCCTGGAAAAGCATTAAGAAGGAGGAAACCCAGCGTTTGGTGATGTCCATGGGTTCCAGACTTAAGGCAGTGATTGCCTCCAAAGGATTCGCAACAAAATATTGAAAATAAAAATATTTTGTTTGGGTTTGGTTTATTTGTCCAATTACTTTTGACCTCCTAAAATGTGGAGTGTTTGTAAAGAAATGTGTACAATTCCTACAATTTCTATCAGATATTTTTGTTCAAACCTTCAAATTAAACGTTACAATCTGCACTTGAATTCTGTTGTAGAGGTTTCATTTCAAATCCAATGTGGTGGCATGCAGAGCCCAACTCGCGAAAATTGTGTCACTGTCCAAATATTTCTGGACCTAACTGTATATTGTTATAGGAAACCCATCTTGTTCGGATGGAAGTTCAATCTGTAGGCAGCATATTCCAGAGCAGGAGGAGCTGAGCAGATTGATATATAGATTTATAGAAAAAGATTTAGTGCAATTTGTAACATTCTCTTTTTAATTCCGCCTTGTTTTGCGCTTAGGTGTCCAGTAGGCGGACTTATTAGTAACTGGGATTTCCTGTGATAAAAGACAACTACCAATGGCTAAGTAGAATCACCGAACTGACTTCCAAGCCCAAAAATATTATCTTTCCAACTATATATGGAGCAATCTGCCCACCGACCAGTTGAGATGTTTAATGTGACAAGGACCTTTTAAATTCGCAATATTGGACCTTATAGGGAAAAAAATGTAAAAAAATAATATAATGCACAAACCGGTTCACTATGTGCCCAGAGATTAGAGGAAATGTTTCAAGATGATTGTAGGGCCGCGACTCTCCAGAGACGCTGATTTACTCACCGTCCCGGCCATGTCGCGTCCTCCGCCGAACTTCCCAGTCATCCACGTGTGCTGCTGCCTCCTTCTCCTCCCGGGCCCAGTACATGCCACACAGGGTTCCCGGGAGTACATCTAAGACATGCGCACACACTGGTCCTAGTCTTAAAGGGGCGGGGCACCATTTTTTGGAAATGCCTCTCACCGTATGGTAGAGAGGCACTGTGTATTTAGGGCACCCTCCCATTAGGGGAGGTCCTTGCATAACACATCGCGTTAGTCAGTATACCAGTCTGCTAACTAGTTGTCAGGTTCCTGCCTATCCCTGCTGTGCCCACCATTCTTGTCCATACCCGTCTGTCCAGTCTGCCTCAGTGACTCCGCCTGCACCTGTCTATACCTAAGTCCGTCACCTGTCCTGGGGGTAAGCTTCCCTGGGAGTGTTATCTGGCATCCGCCTCACGGTGGGCGCTTAGTTAAGCCCCTCCTGCTAAAGAGTAAGCTATAGTTCCCCCATGATCCATTGGGTCCACTAATCCTGCTCTCTACCCTTACACTGACCGTGAGTGTTACAATGACCTTAATTGTTGACTTGTAGGTGGTGGAGTCTACTGCTTAGGAAATCGCATTTTGTTACTTCCATAAAAAAAAAAAAAACAGGTAATGAAAGAGTTAAAGAAATAAAATTTGATTGGCATGTCCCCAAATTAGGTAAATTTACTATATGTGGGACAACCTGGACTCCACATTGTGCTGAGATAACATGAGGCCGCATCGTCTAGGAATGCGTTCTACAGAGAATTCCGTATTCTTGAAACTTAGCAAGGAACGTAGCAAAAACAACAACAAAAAAAGAGATAACAAATGGCTTTGCACAGTTCACTGACTTGTTCAGTGTATCTTGACTTTCCCTTTTATTGCATTCAATTCATTGTTAAGGAAAAAGGGCAGCAACAAGAACTTGCCGAGGTTTAAAGTCTACGTGTCTACGCCTGTCATTTGTACCGATTATGACATGACAGCTTTTGAGTCTACAATGATAACAGCCATCTGACTTGATCTGCGTTCAATGGATTTTCACTAAAATAGAATCATTGCCTTAGTGATGGATAGAAAAGGTAGAGCAATACATCCTGATAAATGTTCCCCCGTTTCCCAGTTCTTTCTCTCGCGCTGCCCTTGTGCGATCTATAAGTCAGCCAAGCAAGGCCCGGCACAGGACTCGTAACGTGTCACGACTTTAAAAATGTAAGTAGCTTTTGAGACTCGCCGGTTGGGTTGAAGGGAGAATGGCCTGAGAAAGTCATGGATCATGTTTAAAGGAGATGCAGAGATTCAAGGTCAGTGGCAGATAAGTCCCAACGCGTGTTCATATCTCATGTCCTTCCTGCCTCAAAATCATCAAAAGGGTGCAAGGTTAAATTACAGGAACGATACCAACCTAATGAAATTGGTGTCATAAAAGAGAATTGGTTTGAAAAATGGATGGCTTTCCCATAATAATGCCCTAAATCATGTAAATTCTGTTTATGTTTTAAGGAAAGTCACTTGTTACATGGAAAATACCATCCCTTGTGTCCCTGTGGTAACTTAACTTGAACTCTAGTGTCACCTATTAGAAGTAGTAATCCAAAAAGTCAATCTATGTTAGACCCCTGTCCGGTGTCGATGCTTTGCTTCCCTCACTGCGGTCCACTGAACTGTTGTGCTCAATGTCAGGTTTCGCAAGTGGCACAACGTGCCCATATTGTGATCTGCCTGTGCCTATATAAGGATCACCAAGACACACTCCTGTGTCTTGGTATTAAAGGCCACTTTACACGCTGCGACATCGCTAGCGATCACACCCGCCCCCATCGTGTGTATGTCACAGGCAAATTGCTGCATGTGGCGAACAATATCGCTTGGACACATACTTACCTTCCTAACGACGTCGCAGTGGCCGGCGAGCAACCTCTTTTTTAAGGGGGAGGTTCGTGTGGCATCACAGTAACGTCACACAGCGGCCCACCAATAGAAGCGGAGTAGCGTAGAGCAGCCGCATTAACGACACGCCCACCTCGTTGCCGAAGGACGCAGGAACGCTGCTGTTCGTCGTTCCTGGGGTGTCACACGTAGCGATGTGTCCTGCCTCAGGAACGACGAACAACCTGCGTCCTGAACCAGCAACGATATTTGGGAAATGAACGACGTGTCAACGATCAACGATTTGGTGAGTATTTCTGATCGTTAGCGGATGCTCGTAGGTGTCACACGCAACGACGTCGCTAACGACGCCGGATGTGCGTTACGAATTCCGTGACCCCAGCGATATATCGTTAGCGATATCGTTGCGTGTAAAGCGGCCTTAAGACTTTCTTGTTCCTGAGTCCTGGCTTCCAGTGGATTCTTAGTACTTTTTATATCGGTCTCCTGCCATGCCTGCAGCCTCCAGAACCTCTACTACCAGCCTCCTGTCTGCCTGCAGCCTTCAGAATCTCTGCTACCAGCCTTCTGTCTGCCTGCGGCTTCCAGTACCTCTACTACTGTTCTCTTGTCTGCCTGTAGTTCCAGTACCTCTACTACTGTTCTCTTGTCTCCGTACGGCCTTCAGTACTTTTGCTACCAATCTCCTTTCTGCCTATGCTTTCCATTACCTCTATCGGTCTCCTGTCTGCCTGCGGCTTCAAGCACCTCAGTAGCCTGTCTGTCTTTAGCTATAAGCACCTCTGCTACCAGTTTCCTTTCTGGCTGTGGCTTCCAGTACTTCTGCTTCCAGTCTCCTATTTGTGGTTTCCAGTACATCTTGTACCAGTCTCCTGTCTGCCTGCAGCCTCCAGTACCTTTGCTACCAGTATCCTGCGTATTTCACTGTCCTGCTGCACCAACGCCCATGACCTGTGTGCCCTCCCATACCTTGGGCTTGGAAGATCCACCTCACAAGGTGAGCCCTCTAACAATCGACCCTTTAACGAACCTTTTCATATGACTTAAGATAAAAGCTGAACCAGACACTCAACTTGCAGATAAGTGTTTCAGATTGTGTGCCCCTCGTCAGTGCAAAGCAAATGGTCTGATTTGGCTGGATGAGAGGCCTCTAATGAGGGTCCAAGGGACAATGTCTCTCCTTATGGAGACCGACATACTTACAGCTGACTGGTTTGTTATGGTAACTTCACATACCCCACTGAAGGTATGCCCTCAATAAAATCTACAAGCCCCTCCTTATATACTTGTTCACATTTAAAGGGAATGCATCACCAGGTTTTTGTAATCTGATTTGAGAGCACCATGATGTAGAGACAGACCCTGATTCCTGTAGTGTGTCACTTAATGGGCTGCCTACTGTAGTTTTGAAAAAAAAAAATCACTTTATTATGAGCAGAAGATTTTCACTAAAGGAAAAATAAACCCATTACCATGCATATTTCGGCAGATTAAGCCTGAATCATGGATTCATGGATAACACTTAATTTGCTGAAATGCGTTAGTTTTATTCACTTGTGTCTGATGGTGCCAGTGCAGTTATTTTTTATGTTACTGCAATAAGTAAAGTTTTAGACATTTTTTCAGACTGTGTTTCCTCGCTGGCAATCCATTGCCTTTTCTTCGGAAAAGAAAGGAGGGTCGATCTATTTTTTTAATTATTTTTTTATTTTAAATAAAGGGAATCTTAAACTTTATATAGAGTGTTTAACTTTTATAAAGGGTTTCCTGGCATTTAATAGTTTAAATACAATAAAGTTTTTAGTAATTTTTTCTGCCTGCGTTTCCTCACTGGAAATCCGTTGTCTTTTCTCAAGAAAAAAAATGAGGACAATTCAGGTTCTTTTTTTTTATTATTATTTTTATTTTAATTAAAGGGACTCAAACTTTATATAAAGCGTGTAGCTTTTAAAAAGGCTTTATTGGCATTTAATAATTTAACTACAGCAAAGTAAAGATTTTAGACATTTTTCCTGCCTGTATTTCCTCGCTGGAGAGCCATTGTCTTTTCTCCAGAAAAAAAAAAAGGGAGGGATGATCCTAGTTTTTTTAATTATTGTTGTTGTTTTTATTGTTATATTATTTTTTATTTTAAGTTAATGTCTCTTGAAACTTGTAAACTTTATATAGAGTCTATATGTTGTATAAAGGGTGACCTACCTGGCATTTAATAGTTTAACTACAATAAAGTAAAGTTTTTAGACATTTTTCCTGCTTGTGTTTCCTTGCTGGAGAGCCATTGTCTCTTCTCCAGAAAAAAAAAAAAAAAAAGGGAGGGATGATCCTAGTTTTTTTTTAATTATTATTATTGTTATTATTGTTATATTATTTTTTACTTTAAACTATCTCTTGGAACTTGTAAACTTTATATAGAGTGTATATGTTTGTATAAAGGGTTTCCTGGCATTCGTATTTTTCGGACTATAAGACGCACCTGACCATAAGACGCACCCTGGTTTTAGAGGAGGAAAATAAAATTTTAACCAAACAATGTGGTCATGACACACTGTTATGGGGCGAGGATCTGCTGCTGACACTGTTATGGGGGTAATGTCCCCAAATTCTCTACTAAGGTACCCCATCCTGGTAATGATCCTCCTGCCTTGTATATGATCCTGCTCATATACCCCATCCATCCTGCTCATATACCCCCATCCATCCTGCTCATATTCCCCCATCCATCCTGCTCATATACCCCCATCCATCCTGCTCATATTCCACCATCCATCCTGCTCATATTACCCCATCCATCCTGCTCATATACCCCCATCCTGCTCATATACCCCCATCCTGCTCATATACCCCCTTCCATCCTGCTCATATTCCACCATCCATCCTGCTCATATTACCCCATCCATCCGGCTCATATACCCCCATCCATCCTGCTCATATACCCCCATGCGGCTCATATACCCCCATCCATCCTGCTCATATACCCCCATCCTGCTCATAAAATATTCCCATCCTGGTATGTGGCCTGTATCCTGTGGCACAGAAAAAAAAATAAACGTTTATACTCACCTTACCTCACTCCCTGCAGCACCGATCAGGTTCCTCTCTGTCTCAGCAGCAGCGCCGCTGAGTGGAGCCGTCCCCCTGCAGCATCGCGATGTCTTCCTGTCTGTGCCGGTCAGCTGATTTGTGTGGACACTTGCGGCGTGCACAGCGATGACGTCATCGCTGTGTTCACCGCTTTCTACACAGATCAGCTGACCGGCACAGACAGGAAGACATCACGATGCTGCAGGGGGACGGCTCCACACATGGTGATGGGGGAGTATACTGATTCACTGCACCCCGCGTTGATAATGATGCACTGGGGGCAGTGAATACAGCCGCACATGATCACTCCAGGCTGTAGTTGCTAGGGGTGATCATGCGAGCCGGCTGTTAATTATGCGCGCACCCCCCGCTCATCCCCCCGCCCATCACTCTGTCGACCTGTCAGCGCCGGCTTCACCGCTGAGAGATGATGGGCGGGAGGATGGGCGTGCATATCTAATGAGCGGGCCCACGTGGTCACGGCAGGTGCTGCTACAGCCTGCTCATGCCCCCGATGACCCGCTCCACCGCAGCACCCTCATTCCCCGCAGCCCTACATTCAGACCATAAGACGCACCCCCCACTTTCCCCCAAACATTTGGGGGGAAAAAAGTGCGTCTTATGGTCCGAAAAATACGGTAATAGTTTAACTACAATAAAGTAAAGTCTTTAGACTTTTTTCCTGCCTGTGTTTCCTCGCTGGAAAGCCATTGTCTCTTCTCAAAAAAAAAAGAGAGACGATGCTTTTTTTTTTTATTATTATTTGTTATTTTTTTTTAAATTTTAAGTTAATGTCTCTTGGAACTTGTAATCTTTATTTAGAGTGTATATTTTGCATAAATTGGTTCTTGGCATTTGACAATTTAACCCTTTGAGTGTAGGCACCAAATTATAATTTGTTAAGAAAGAGAATCCTTTTTTTCCTCCCTAGGTTTTACCATCTCGCTAGTGTCTCCTTTGCTTATCTCATTTTTTTTCCTACTCATAAAGCTTTCCTAACTGATTTGTAAATCATGTTTATCTCTTTTACGTCTCCTGCATGCAACCATTCAGGAACTTGAACCTACAATAGCTTTCCCTAAAGCAGAGATAACCAGGCTCGACGGGAGATTTATTACCATTTTATGCAAATTTACCGTTACCGGCCTCCACTTCCTTAATTATACATGTTAGTTCAACACGAGCTCGTCTTTGATGTCCCCATCCTGTTTTCAAATTGTGTACGATTTCTATCGCATCCTCCCCGTAGAGGTTTCCTCCATACGAGGAACATGCCAGGAGCGGACTGTAAAGACTATTGGGAAATGTTTAATTGGTTAATCCCATCTGAGTTATGCGGACGTATTAGCCGGCGCAGAAAATGAGAAACATGCCGGGGACCAGCCAGAAGACGTTTGCTTAAACCTGTAAGGCTTCCCCCTATAATGCAACCCTCTAGACTTTTTTGTATACCTTGGCAGCTCCCACTGGAAATTAATTCAAAGGAAATCCCTCAAAGTTTAATAAAATTTGCAAAGTGATGAAATATTTGATGTAATATTCCGGATAACCATCTAAAAAAAACTAAAAAAGTTCTATTTTTAAATTATTTTTTTTTGCACCATTGGCTTATTGCTGCTGCCGCCGCTTGATAGATCCTCTGTGTTCTTTGCGATTGGGAGCCACGCCGGAAAATACAATAGCCTTTATCAATGATTAATTCCTAATTAACTTGTAAGAAGGATTACTGATTGATCATAGCAGTCATGCTACAATGAATAGGCCTTTAGACTTTAAAGCACTTCATGTTTTTGACCTCCGGGTTAAATGCCTGCTTTTTGCAGATTGTCTTTTTATTCCCGTTCTGAAAATGGTGTTTATATCAGTAAACAGTAAAAAAAATGCTGCATGTAAACGTACCTTGAAAGTATAAATAAAGCTTTAAGGGTACGTTCACATCACAGCATTTATTATGCACGAAAACCTCGAGTGTCACAGATATAAGTTACGGTGGCGGCGGAGATAGAAGCAGGAAGCCAGCACTGCACTCGCATCTACCATAGCGTCTACCACCCGGGATCCAAGATGCCTTAAGAGGGGGCAAGGATGAAAGAATAGTACATAGAATTTACAGTGCATAAATTTATATATAGTACATATAGATTTACATATATAAATATTGTGTATATGTATATATATATATATATATATATATATAATATATATATGTATATATATATACACATATATGTACAGTCATATAAAAAAGTTTGGGCACCCCTATTAATGTTAACCTTTTTTCTTTATAACAATTCGGGTTTTTGCAACAGCTATTTCAGTTTCATATATCTAATAACTGATGGACTCAGTAATATTTCTGGATTGAAATGAGGTTCATTGTACTAACAGAAAATGTGCAATCCGCATTTAAACAAAATTTGACCGGTGCAAAAGTATGGGCACCCTTATCAATTTCTTGATTTGAACACTCCTAACTATTTTTTACTGACTTACTAAAGCAATAAATTGGTTTTGTAACCTCATTGAGCTTTGAACTTCATAGGCAGGTGTATCCAATCATGAGAAAAGGTATTTAAGGTGGCCACTTGCAAGTTGTTCTCCTATTTGAATCTCCTATGAAGAGTGTCATCATGGGCTCCTCAAAACAACTCTCAAATGATCTGAAAACAAAGAATATTCAGCATAGTTGTTCAGGGGAAGGATAGAAAAAGTTGTCTCAGAGATTTAAACTGTCAGTTTCCACTGTGAGGAACATAGTAAGGAAATGGAAGAACACAGGTACAGTTCTTGTGAAGCCCAGAAGTGGCAGGCCAAGAAAAATATCAGAAAGGCAGAGAAGAAGAATGGTGAGAACAGTCAAGGACAATCCACAGACCACCTCCAAAGACCTGCAGCTTCATCGTGCTGCAGATGGTGTCAATGTGCATCGGTCAACAATACAGCGCACGTTGCACAAGGAGAAGCTGTATGGGAGAGTGATGCGAAAGAAGCCGTTTCTGCAAGCACGCCCCAAACAGAGTCGCCTGAGGTATGCACAAACACATTTGGACAAGCCAGTTACATTTTGGAAGAAGGTCCTGTGGACTGATGAAACAAAGATTGAGTTGTTTGGTCATACAAAAAGGCGTTATGCATGGAGGCAAAAAAACACAGCATTCCAAGAAAAGCACTTGCTACCCACAGTAAAATTTGGTGGAGGTTCCATCATGCTTTGGGGCTGTGTGGCCAATGCCGGCACCGGGAATCTTGTCAAAGTTGAGGGTCGCATGGATTCAACTCAGTATCAGCAGATTCTTGACAATAATGTGCAAGAATCAGTGACGAAGTTGAAGTTACGCAGGGGATGGATATTTCAGCAAGACAATGATCCAAAACACCGCTCCAAATCTACTCAGGCATTCATGCAGAGGAACAATTACAATGTTCTGGAATGGCCATCCCAGTCCCCAGACCTGAATATCATTGAAAATATGTGGGATGATTTGAAGCGTGCTGTCCATGCTCGGCGACCAGCAAACTTAACTGAACTGGAATTGTTTTGTAAACAGAAATGGTCAAATCTACATTTATCCAGGATCCAGGAACTCATTAAAAGCTACAGGAAGCGACTAGAGGCTGTGATTTTTGCAGAAGGAGGATCTACAAAATATTAATGTCACTTTTATGTTGAGGTGCCCATACTCATGCACCGGTCAAATTTAGTTTAAATGCAGATTGCACATTTTCTGTTAGTACAATATCCTCATTTCAATCCAGAAATATTACTCAGTCCATCAGTTATTAGATATATGAAACTGAAATAGCAAAAACCCAAATTGTTATAAAGAAAAAAGGTTAACATTAATAGGGGCGCCCAAACTTTTTCATATGACTGTGTATATATATAGTATAATATATATATAGTATATATTTACATATAGTACATAAATTTATAGTACATAAAATTTTTTTGCTGCTTTATTCCCCTCATTTATTAGAATCTGTTAAAATCCTGAAAGAGTTTAAAGAGAGGCAAATAAAAAAATAGTGCGAGCATGAGGAAGAGTTTTGAAATCTCATTCACTTTTTTAGTACTGTAAAATGCATCAAAAACCAGTTGTCGCAGTTATAAGCTACAATGACAGTGCAGATAAAAACAGAAAGCTGGAGCTGCACTCACAACTCATCCCATGGCATCTACCACCCAGGATCCAGGACGCCTGCAGAGGAGGCAACAATGAAAGAATGCTACATAAAACATGCATGCTTTTCTGCAATTTTACTTGGGTTTTTTTCCCCTCATTTATTAGAATCTGTGAAATGGCTGCAAAAACACTGAAAGAATTTTTAGAGGCAAGGGAAAAAAAGTATGAGTATGTTAGAGATTTTTGAAATCTCATTAAATTTTTTGGTGCTGTAAAACGCAATGTTTTTTGCCACAGAAAAAAACACATGAGAAAAAAAGCCGCAGAAACACCACGTGTGAACATACCCTTAAGTGTTCATTGTGTACTGAACAGAAATATAAAGGCAACACTTTTGTTTTTGCTCCCATTTTTCATAAGCAAAACTGAATCCTCTAAAGCCTGCTTTACACGTTACAATTTCTCATGCGATCGCACCCGCCCCCATCGTTTGTGCGGCACGGGCAATTTGTTGCCCGTGTCGCACAATGTTGTAACCCCCGTCACACGTACTTACCTCCCGAACGACCTCGCTGTGGACGGCGAACATCCTCTTCCGGAAGGGGGAGGGACGTTCGGCGTCAGAGCGACGTCACACAGCGGCTGGCCAATAGAAGCGGAGGGGCGGAGATGAGCGGGACATAGCATCCCACCCACCTCCTTCCTTCCTCATTGCCGGCGGGATGCAGGTAAGCTGCAGTTCATAGTTCCCGGGGTGTCACACGGAGTGATGTGTACTGCCTCGGGAACAATGAACAACCGGACGTTCGATTTTTAGAAAATGAGCGACGTGTCAATGAGGAACGATAAGGTGAGTATTTTTGCACGATCACAGTCGCTCGTAGCTGTCACACGCTACGATCTGTCATACGATGCCGGATGTGCGTCACTTACGACGGGACCACGACGACGTATCATTTGATATATAGTAGCGTGTAAAGCCCGCTTAAGACTTTTTCTATGCACTCAAAAGGACTTTTTCTATCAAACATTGTACACAAATTTGTCTAAATCTGTGTGTGGTTTGCATTTCTAATTTGCTGAGATAATCCATCCACCTCATAGGTGCGGCATATCAAGATGCTGGTTAGACAGCATGATTATTGCACAGGGGTGCCTTAGGCTGGCCAGCATGATTACTGCACAGGTGCTCCTTAGGGTGGCCAGCATGATTATTGCACAGGTGTGCCTTGGGCTGGCCAGCATGATTACTGCACAGGTGCTCCTTAGGGTGGCCAGCATGATTATTGCACAGGTGTGCCTTAGGCTGGCCACAGTAAAACACCACTCTGAAATGTGCAATTTTATGACACAGCACAATGCCACAGATGTTGCAAGTTTTGAGGGAGCGTGCAATTATCATGCTGCAGAAGTGTCCATCAGAGCTGTTGCGCATGAACTCCATGTTTATTTTTCTACCATAATGCATTTCAGAGAATTTGTCAGAACATCCAATCGGACTCACAACAGCAGACCACGTGTACCCACACCAGACCAGGACCTCCACATTCAGCATCTTCACCTCCAAGATCATCTGAGACCGGCCCCCCAGACAGCTGCTGCAACAATCGGTTCATAACCAAAGAATTTCTGCACAAACTGTCAGAAACCGTCTCTGTGAAACTCATCTGCTGCTCGTCATCCCCGCTGACTGCAGTTTGCCATCGTAACCGACTTGAGTGAGAAAATGCTCACATTCGATGGTGTCTGGCACATTGGAGAGATGCTCTCTTCATGGATGAATCCCAGTTTTCACTGTACAGGGCAGATGGCAGATTGGCAAATGGTGGTCACTAAAGTTGAACGAGTATCTAACTATTCGTACTCGCCATACTCATAGTGAACACTGTCTCCTACTCGCGTAATCATTCCGAATAGTTTGTGCAATGCAAGTCAATGGGGAAAAACTGGCAAAGTAACGAGTAACCTGAATGCCGCACTATTTGCGTGAGTAGCGAATAGTGCGGAATTCGGGTTACTCGTTACATTGCAAGTATTTCCCATTGACTTGCATGGCACACGCTATTCGGAACCAATATGCGAGTATTAGACAGTACTCGTTATGAGTGTAACAAATACAAATAGTTAGATACTCACTCAACTCTAGTGATCACCAGATACTGACTGGTTTTCTGACTTACCAGACCTTCTTAATTTTGTAAAACTTTATATTTTAGAGGGGCCTTTGATTGTGGCCAGCCTAAGGCGAACCTGTACATTAATCATGCTGGCCAGCCTAAGGCACACCTGTGCAATAACCATGTTGTCTATTGAGCATCTTGATATGCCACACCTGTGAGGTGGAGGGATTATCTCCGCAAAGGAGAAGTGCTCACTAACACAAATTTACACAAATTTCTGAACGATATTTGATTTCTTTCAAATATCGTTCACAAATTTGTGTAAATTTGTGTTCGCGCTTCTAATTTGAGTTTGAGCTCTGGTGGACACTCCTAAACAAATTAGAAGCGCAAACAAAAGGCCTTTTGTGCACAAAGAATGTCTTAGAACTTAGTGTTCAACTCGTATAAAATTGGAGCAAAACCAAAAGTGTGTTTATATTTTTCTTGAGTATAAGGTCATCTGTTTTTGGAAATTAATATCTTGCTCGAAAGAAATATTGACTGACCCACCTTTATTTTCACTTGGTAAAAGTTAGTAAAAAAAACACTATGAAAAGATAATTTCCTTATTATTAGTGGTCACATTATAAGGGGTCATTCAGACTTCCGTTTTTCGTGTATGAGTTTTATCCATACTTTTCCCAGGAACTCATAACCAGGAAAGTTCATGGGGCTGTTCACAAATCTATTTTTTTTGGGTGGTGGGACCTAGTGTTCTATACAAAATCGTAGAGACTTGTCAGATATATCACAATCACAAACGCAGGCAACAATTGGGCAACAACAGTCCTTTTTTTTTGGGGGGGGGGAGTATTTGGGGGATTTTCTGAGACTATGTTACATTAAAAAATGTTTTCAGGGATTTTCTGTGGATATGGTAATAGGTTTCTTCCCCACTTCTGAGAAAAGAAAAGTTGAAGTTTCCCAAGAAAATTGTGATTTTTGAAAGGAATTTGGTATGTTTTTGTGTCCCTTCTTTGTATCCCATGGTCATAGTTCATATATACCAGCAAACAGTAAGGCTAAGTTCACATTTCCGTTGATTTGTATCAGTCACATGCGTCGCTTGACGCATGTGACTGATGCGCTGTTCAACGCTGTACAACGGATGACAAAGAACAGAATTCTTTGTCGGATTCCGTTGTGTGCGGGGGGCGGAGTTCTGGGGCAGAGCCGAGCGGGGGGCGGGGCCAGGCGCTGAGGATGTCAGTGGAAGTGCTGCGGTCTGCATGGCTGGGGACAGGTGAGTGTATCTGTGAGTGAGTGAGTGTGTGTATGTGCATGTATGTATGTATGTATGTATGTATGTGTGTGCACATGCAAAGTGCGGGAGGGGGCGGAGCCGAGCAGGGGGCGGGGCCAGACGAGGGTGTCAGTGCTTGTCTGCATGGCTGAGGACAGGTGTGTGTGTGTGTGTACATACATGTGCGGAGTGCGGGAGGGGGCGGGGCCGAGCGGGGAAGTGTCGGCCTCCCTGCACACGTAACCAGCCTAAATATCGGGTAACAGCAAAGCACCCGATGTTTACCTTGGTTACCCGATATTTACCTTGGTTACGGGCCTACACCGCTTAGCGCTGGCTCCTTGCACCGTAACCAGGGTAAATATCGGGTAACCAACCAAAGCTGGTGACGTGTGCAGGGAGCCAGAGAGCATGCGCAGCGAAATCCGACGGATCTCGCTGCTCAAAAAACGTTACATGCTGCGTTCCTCCCGCCCGGCGGTCAGTCGTTCCACGACTGATCAGTCGGGCGGAGGGTGCAACGCAGCATCATCAGTCACAATCCGCTGCTCATACAAGTCTATGGGAGCAGCGGAATCCGCTAAACGGATTCCGCTGTTTACAAGAGCAGCGGATTGTGACTGATAGATTTTAGCGGAAATGTGAACTTAGCCTAAGGGGTACTTTGCACGTTGCGACATCGCTAGCCGATGATAGCAATGCTGAGCGCGATAGCACCCGCCCCCGTCGCACATGCAATATCTTGTGATAGCTGCCGTAGCGAACATTATCGCTACGACAGGTTCACACGCACTTACCTGCCCTGCGACGTCGCTCTGGCCGGCGACCCGCCTCCTTCCTAAGGGGGCGGGTCGTTCGGCGTCACAGCGACGTCACATGGCAGGTGGCCAATAGAAGCGGAGGGTCGGAGATGAGTGGGACGTAAATATCCCGCCCACCTCCTTCCTTCTGCATAGCCGGTGGAGGCAGGTAAGGTGATGTTCTTCGCTCCTGCGGCTTCATACACAGCGATGTGTGCTGCCGCAGGAACGAGGAACAACATCGTATCTCGTGCCAATGTATGTAAAGCGCTGTGGAATTAATAGCGCTATATAAATGAATAAAATTATTATTATTATCTTCAATTGGTGCAACATTATGGAAATGTCTGACACTGCACAGATCACCGATTTTCGACGCTTTTGCGATCGTTTATCGGCGCATCTAGGCTTTACATGTTGCGACATCGTTACCGGCGCCGGATGTGCGTCACTTTCGATTTGACCCCGACGATATCGCAGTAGCGATGTCGCAACGTGCAAAGTACCCCTAAGTATTTGATTAAAAAAAAAGGAAAAAGACAACAACATATAATAGGTAAATGTATTCCGGTCAAGTCAATACCTATACACACAAAGACATAAAAGCAGAATAACAAAGCGTAATGACAGTGATGTGGAGAATGGTAAAAGACAGATAATCAGCGTCACCTAAATAATATATGAGACCGAGAAGAAAAAGAATATAGGAGACAAAGATGATATTTTTTACTTGATGTGACCTTCTAAAGATAAAATGCATTTTTAATGTTTGAGCTTTTTAATATGAAGTTGATCTACTTTTACAATGACTTCAGGATAATGCCAGCAAGTTAATATTGTTAGAGGCATTTGGGTCATTCCTGATTTTCCAGAAGTCATTGAGTAACTTGTTTAATCAACTCAAAAAGGCTAAAAGAAATCAAACCCAAAACAATCCCTAAAAATATTTCTAAGAACGATCATTGTTACATTGGTTGTTTTTCAATTTTTTGGAGGGTGGAATGGATTCCAGAAAAGATGGAAAGAGTGGTTTGGCATTACTTGTTTATTTTGCCTTACTTTAAAGAGGTTGTCTTCTGAAGACCCTATTTAGGCATTTGGACATTATTAAGAGGTCTCCATGCTCAGATTCAGGCTGTCTTGGGTAATACTTCAACCCCTATTAATCGGAATGTGGCAACGTAATACTACCATATATGTCTACGGCAGTGGCCTGCAGAACACATCCATGGCTGACCTCAATGGGTTGCCAGACCTGTCAATAGCTGGTCTGCAGAATACATCCATGACTGACCTCAACAGTTTGCCAGACTTGTCAATAACTGATCTTTAGAACATATCCTTGGCTACCTCAACTGTTTGCCAGACTGGTCAATAGCTGGTTTACAGAACACATCCATGGCTGACCTCAACTATTTGCCAAACCTGCGATAGCTCGTCTGCAGAACACATCCATGGCTGGCCTCAACTGTTTGTCAGACCTGTCAATAGCTGGTCTGTAGAATATATCCATGACTGACCTCAACTGTTTGCCACACCTGTCAATTGTAGGTTTACAGAACATATCCATGGCTGGCCTCAACTGTTTGCCACACCTGTCAATAGCTGGTCTGCAGAACACATCCATGGCTGACCTCAACTTTTTGCCAGACCTGTCCATACCTGTTCTGTAGAACACATCCATGGCTGACCTTAACTGTTTGCCAGACTTGTCGATTGCTAATTTGCAGAACACATCCATGGCTGACCTCAACTATTTGCTGGACTTGTCGATAGCTGGTCTACAAAACACATCTATGGCTTACCTCAACTGTTTGCATAAAAGTAACACTCAATTAATTTAATGTATATGGATGTTAATTTAAAAAAACAACATTTTTTATGGCTTTTTCAAAATAATACTAAAAAATTAGTAAATATTTGGTTATTGTTTCTTCTGTATATATGCCCCCTGACTGCTACGCCCTAGGCCATGGCCTAGGTTGTTCTTATGGGAAATATGGCCCTGGTAAAGGGTCATGCGTTCAAACCTGACTAAGGACGTTATCATGGAGCTTGTATGTTGCTCCCCTATGTGGTCTCCTCCATACATGAAATGAGATTTTCTTCCTGCACTCCAAAACCAAGTCAGAAGGTGGCTCCCTATGAAATTGGGTTTGCAGTGTGCCTAAGATGCGCAATATGATGGCGCGTTATAGGAAACCAAATAAAAATAATAAAAACTAAATTGTGAGCCAATATAAAGGATGCCAAACTTTGCGAAATGCGTTGGCAGCGCACTATATGATCAGAAGGAAATAATAAAGTCATGACGGTAGATGGATATTGCTGATTTGGTTTGGATTTGGTGATTTTTTTTCCACAACCGGGTTGCATTTTTTTGTTTTTTAGCATCGCACCAAATAAACACCTTCCCAGTCCCCCGTACAGGAGGTTAACTTGTTAGGAAGCCACAGGCAGAGGTGCCGATTGCAGAATTTCATCATCGCGAAACACATTGTTCCAACTCAGAAATTATACAGTCCAAAATCATCATCATGTATTTCCATCAGGATGAAATATCGGGAGCCGCGCTTGGTGCGAGGTTTTATTAATGATGTGCTGTCAGACGCTGGATGCTCTGCATATTTGCATATTAAACAGCTGAGTGAAGAAACATTCCTTTTATTGCTGCGGGAAATAAATCAGTTTAAAGCAAGTTTTCATCATTTATACTCCTTTCAGCTAAGTCTTCTTTTATTGAAATAAATTGTTGAAGTGCTTTAATCATTCCTTGAATACTGATGAAATTTACCTTGATAAGCATGCGAGTGTACATGAGCGCCTATATAGTCATATACATTCCTGTGCCCGCCTCCGTTTATATATGGGGGGGGGCATCTGAACACCAATTTTGCAGCGTCGAATAATGAGCAGTCTGCAAAAGAGAGGGAGAGATTCCATCAGAACGGTACAGTAACCTCTGTCTGACCTCGCGCTGTCCCAGGCGGTGGCAGAAGCATCTGGCGCCCCTCTTACCCTCCCACCCGGCTATAAACTGGTTATTACTCTTATGCATATATGTCTGACAAGAACGTAAAGTCGTCTTGAGGGATTCGTCCTTGTAGTAAGTAAAGGGTTAATATACAAAGTCCCCCCCCCCAAATATTTAATGGTATTATTTTTAAACCTTTTTGATTTATAGCAACAAAGACCCCGTGGGTAATAAAACGCACATCGTCGTCTGGGTTCTGTCTGGTGGTGGCAGACGGAGTCTGATGATTTTCATAAACCGACGTCTTAAAGAGTTAAACGCTGCCTATTTGCATTCACATCAAGATCAGAGAAATGATCCAAGTATTTATTTGCAGAATTTTTACATAAAAACAGAAATATCTTAAGTCTTATCTTCTGGACAGATTGTTGACCCCCTACTGATCCATTTTTTGTTTTTCTTTAAATTGCCCGTTAATCTTGCCATATCAGACCCCAGTTGACCACCCTTTAGTATTATCTTCTGGACAGATCGTTGCCCCCCTACTGATCCATTTTTTGTTTTTCTTTAAATTGCCCGTTAATCTTGCCATATCAGACCCCAGTTGACCACCCTTTAGTATTATTTTCTGGACAGATCGTTGCCCTCTACTGATACTTTTTTGTTTGTCTTTAAATCTCCCCTTAATCTTGCCGTATTGGACCCCGGTTGACCAACCTTTATTTTCATCTTTTGGACAGATTATTGCCCCCTACTGATGCTTTTTTGTTTTTCTTTAAATCTCCCCTTAATTCTGCCATATTGGACGCCGGTTGACCAACCTTTTAGTTTTATATTCTTGACAGTTTGTTGCCCTCTACTGCTGCTTGTTTGTTTTCTTTAAATCTCCTGTTAATCCTGCCGTATTGGACCCCGATTCAGCAACCTTCTTCTAGACAGATCATTGCCCTCTACTGATACTTTTGTGTTTTTCTTTAAATCTCCTCTTAATCTTGCCGTATTGGAGCCCGGTTGACTAACCTTTAGTTTTCTCTTTTGGACAGATCGTTGCCCCCTACTGATACTTTTGTGTTGTTTTTTTTTAAAATTTTCCCTTAATATTGCCGTATTGGACCCCGGTTGACCATCCTTTAGTTTTCTCTTTTGGACAGATCGTTGCCCTCTACTAATACTTTTTTTTTTTTTTTAAATCTCCCCTTAATCCTGCCATATTGGACCCTGGTTGACCAACCTTGGGGTTCACATGGTGTGGCTTTTTGTGCATCGGATTGCCAGGTGGCATCTGTGCAATCATGGATGGTGCTGGTACAGATGCCACCTCTCCGACTCAGGCTACATGTGTGATATATAATATTGGTGGACCACTTTCTTCCCCTTAGTGTCTCCCAATAAAGTGGACATCTCATCTTCCCTGATATATCTGAATAATTAAAGATGAGCGGATCTCGACTTTAAAGTTAGGTGATCATACCGAACACAGACATAAAAAAAAGTAATGTTTGCGTTTTGAGTTTAGGTGCTTTACGTATGCATCCACTCGAGCGCGCATCGCCATGCTCGGTGCTCAGCCCAGTGCGAACATCTTGCAGTGTTTGAACAGCTCACACTGGGAGTTATATGAGCGTTATCGAATGTAGTGTGTTCAAAAAGAAAAACCCCACCCTCCCCCGGAAGTAGGCTGTATTTGAGCGGAGAGACGAAATGCCCAATCAGTGACTTCTAATGGGGTTCAGGTCAAGTTTGGGTCCAGAACACAACCTTAAAGTCCGGCTAAACCTGCCGAACTCGAACTTCCACAGGTCCACTCATCTCTATGTACAACTAATATTGATTAGATATAGCACAACTTGTTTTTCCCAGCAAAGAACATAACTTGGAGAGTTCCTCCATCATTATACATCCAAAATGGGAATGTTAACAAGGTGATTTACTCCCATAACAATATCAGAACATAAAAAAGGGCCAAAATGGGCCTCATAATCTAAACATTTCGGGGCATTGTTTTGTAGAGCTTTTTAGTTAAGTCTTTTCTCTTACCTCCTAGACATTTCGACTTTGGACCTGGACTTGACCTGAACTTCATTTGAAGTCACTGATTGGGCAGTTTGGCTCTCCGCCCACATGCAGCTAGGCAAGGTGGGCATGGTTTCTCCATTGTTTTTGTTTGGTGCACACTACATCCGATCACGCTGTTCTTCTACCCCTCCCCAGTGAGCCATTCAAACACTGGAAGCGGCTTTCTCTATGCGTACCCGAGCACAGCGATGCTCGAATGAGTGGTTTTCATATGTAAAGCACCCGAACTCTGGTTTTTTTGTGTGTAAAGTCTGTGCTTGGTACGAACACCGAACTTCAAGTTTACTCATCTCTAAGGGTACCGTCTCACTAAACGACGTACCAGCGATTCCGACCAGGATATGACCTGGTCAGGATCGCTGGTACGTCGCTACATGGTCGCTGGTGAGCTGTCAATCAGGCAGATCTCACCAGCCACCAGCGACTCTGCGCTTGGTAACCAGGGTAAATAATAGGTAACTAAGCAAAGCACTTTGCTTGGTTACCCAATATTTACCCTTGTTACCAGCGTACTCCGCTTAGCGTTGACTCCCTGCACACGTAGCCAGGGTACACATCTGGTTACTAAGCAAAGCGCTTTACTTAGTTGCCCAATATTTACCCTGGCTACGTGTGCAGGGAGTCAGCGCTTAGCGGTATACGCTGGTAACCAGGGTAAATATCGGGTAACCAAGCAAAGCGCTTTGCTTAGTTACCTGATATTTACCCTGGTTACCAGCGTACACCACTTACACAGAGTCTGTGCTCGTTGGTCTCCCGCCGTCAAACACGCTGATGTGTGCTGCACAGCGGGAGACCAAAGAGCAAAAAATGAACCAGAAAAGTGTGTAACGATGAGCGATTTCACAGCAGGGGCCAGGTCGCTGCTTAGTGTCACACACAGCGAGATCGCTGATGAGGTCACTGGTACGTCATAAAACCTGTGACTCAGCAGCGATCTCGCTATGTGAGAAGTACCCATAAGGGGGAGGACAAAGAGATTATTCCACTGATATTGCCAAACTTACAAAGGAAATAATTGTAAGGGCAAGGCTGCACTGCTGTTTCCAATGGCAAAATAGCACAACAAACGAGGGTGCAAAGCCTACGAAAAGCAATGTAAGAGAGAAAAAAGAGTAGGCAAGGAGCACTCAACTCATCAAATAGAATCAAAGGTAAATGTAGAAAAATTTATTGAAAACATGATAGTGCAAAACACCATTAAAACCACTTAAAAACATGCAAGGACACCTGTCCCATGGACCCAATAATAAGGCAATTATTGCCTGCAGCAATCACATATATGCATGATAACACAGAATATAAAAGGCAAATATAAATAATGAAGCCTGAGAGAACCTAAATAGTCTTCCTGAAAGGGGCAGTTTGCCCTAGGAAAAGCACAAGACTATAATAAGTCACCACACAAATAGGTCCAATGGGAATAAACTTACAGAATAGAGGCAAAAATTAAGCCATATTAAGGTGCCAGATAAATGACCACCAACCCTACGCGTGTCGCCCTACCAACAGGGCTTCATCAGGGGAAGGTAATGGACAGAGACAGGAATGCACATATATAAATACCAAAGCAATCTGAGAAAATCAAATACCGGTGTTTTGTGCTCGAGGCAAGCTGTGCGTACATCTGATACGCCGGGCGGAAGTGGCCGCAAAACCGGAAGTGCATCAGCGTGTAAGTGGAAATTTCTTCCCCCATCGCGCCGAAAATACATGAATGCGCATGCGCGATGAAAACACCATGCACACAAATAAAGCAGCAGTGCGCAAGCGCCCATACAGCAGACAGCTCCCAGATCAGATATGCGCTAGCGCTTAGATCGTAGGTGCACCATAGACCAAATACGCAATTGGCATAGACCACTGGGGGAGAGCGATGTTTGTAAACAAGAGGAGCAATATTCAAGACAGAACATGACTGTCAAGGATAACACAGTACTTATCAATGAGGGAAGAAAAGATGCATATACATAAATGAATAAGATTCATGGAGCAGAAGAATCTACAAATAACAATTATGAACAGGTCCATGGGACAGGTATAGGCATACATGCAACAACACCCAAGTACATTCAAATAGAAACATCACAGAGGTAACGAAATAAGGGAAAAAAAGGAAAACCCGGCAATACAGTTATATATCCATATAGCATTACAGGGAGAACACAAGGAGAAAACCCCCCGGCCTGACACATAGTACATATATGCATGAATGATAATGCCAAAACCAACATAGTACAATTTAACATCACAGAGCATAGATGGAAAGTTTGGAACAAAAGATCCAAGCTGATGAATATGGTCCAAAGATGAGACACTCTGTGTTGATGGTCATCCATTTAAATGTCCATGGAAGAGTAGTGCCACAGAAGAACAACATCCAATAAGGAATTCTCTGTAATCCAGAAAAAACTGCGTCATACCGCCGAGATAACTATGTCCGTGTATCCTAACCCTGAAAGAGCAAGAAGAGGAAGGTACAAATAGTAAGCTGGCCCAAGGAACCAGGGACAACCTTCAGCCCAGGAAGCCGGTGAAGAGCAACTCTTCGTTCAAGCCCGCCGGAGAGACCGTGTTAAGGCCCCAAATCCAACGTGACTCCAATTGTAGGAGCCGTTTAGTGGAATCACCACCCCTGATGTTTAATTTAAGGCGTTCCAGGCCCACCACCCGTAATCCCCTTGGGCTCCCCCCATGATGAGATAAAAAATGGGAAGCCACAGAGGTGAGTTTCTTACCCTTCCGAAGATCACCCGCCGCCAAGTTGATGGTGGAAACATGCTTCTGAATCCGTTTCTTGAGTTCTTGAGTGGTTTCTCCCACATAGAGCCTGTTGCATGGACAAATTATCAAATAAATCACGCAAGTTGTTTTACAATTAACAAACCCTTTCAACTTATGCTGGCTCCCAGTGGTAGGGTGCAAAAAGATGTCCCGCACCGGCTGCATATAGGGACACACATTACACTCCCCACAAGGAAAGGAGCCAGCATAAACGAAGCCATGTCCAAGACGATGGGTGGGTCTGATAAAATGGCTGCTCACCAATTTATCACTCAAGTTAGGCGCTCTCTTAGCCGTTATAGAAGGCCTTTCCCCAATCAAGTCAGAGATTCGTGGATCAATTTTGAGGACCTTCCAATGATCCGATATGATCTTACCAAATCTGTCCCACTGATTGTGGAAATTAGTGGTAAGCCGAAGCTGGTGATCCTCAGGTCGTCTTCTTGGGGTAAGAAGGGATTCTTGAGTCTGTGATCTAGCCCGTTTAAGAGCTTTAGACAAGGAGCTTTTAGGGTAGCCCCGTTGGGTAAACCGGAAGGTGAGATCCTTCGCCTGTGCTTGAAAAGTGCTGTCATCCGTGCAGTTTCTTCTTGCCCTCAGATACTGACCAACTGGTATGCCAAGCTTGAGATGACGAGGATGGAAGCTGGAGAATTGTAAAAGCCTATTGGTCGCGGTTGGCTTGCGATATAAATCGGTGTGTAGATGTTGGTCAACCACAGTTAAAGATAAATCCAGAAAAGTACCACCTGTCAATGAAATACAGGAGGTAAGAAATATATTCAGAGAGTTGTTATTAAGAGACGTGATGAAGTCCCTACAATCCACTTCTGACCCATTCCAGAGAAACATCACGTCATCGATAAACCTGAACCAACCAATGACATGATTAATGAAGGGAGCAGATGGGTAGACAAGAGTTTCCTCCCACCACCCAAGAAAAAGATTAGCCATCGAGGGTGCACAACGAGCACCCATTGCCACACCAGATGTTTGCCGGTAGAACGCCCCATCAAAGGTAAAGTAGTTGTGTGAGAGAATAAACTGTAAGAGATCAATCAAAAATGAATCATGAAACCTATCTGTATGTTCCTTTTGATGTAAAAAGAAGCCCACTGCTTGGAGACAGTCCTGATGTGAAATGTTCGAATAAAGGGATTCCACATCACAAGTAACAACAAAAGTGCCCTCCGAGAGGACAATATCCTTAATATTTGTGATAAAGTGAGTGGAATCCCTCAAATACGAAGAAAGGGACTGTACCAGGGGCTGTAAAAAGAACTCCAGATAGGAACATGCCTTCTCACACAAACTACCCATACCTGAAACGATGGGGCGGCCAGGTGGCTGATGCAGGTCTTTATGCACCTTCGGCAATAGGTAGAAAGTCGCGACAATTGGTTTGGGCACCCAGATGAAATCCTTTTCCTTCTTGGTGATAATCCTCATATCCAGGGCGGATTCAAGCAACCGATCCAATTTCTTCTGGAAGATGGAAGTAGGGTCAGAAGGGAGCCTGGAATAAAAGTGCGGGTTCAGGAGTTGTCGTTTTGCCTCAGCAATATACATATCAATAGGCCAAAGAACAACATTCCCCCCCTTATCAGCTTCCTTAATTACAAGAGTTTTAATATCTCTTAGTTCCCTGATAGCTCGCTTCTCACCCAGGCTTAGGTTATCCCCAAAGCAGGGTTTGTCAGGGAGCTGCATAATGTCTGCCTTTGCCAATTCAAAGAAGAGATTAACAGACGGAATCATGGAGAGGGGGGGTGAAGCAACAGATTTATTCCTGAGCGGGCACACGGGCCTACCTGGACCAGACTCCGATTCATTGAGCAAATCCAAGAGATCCTGGAATACCTGTCGGTCAGTATCATTGAGAGAGTCAAACATGGCAGGTCTTTTATGAATAGCACGAAAAAGGAGCCTCCTGTAGAATAAATAAACATCTTTGATGAGCGTGAATTTGTCCACAGTGTTAGTGGGAGAGAAGGTAAGCCCTCTCTCTAACACACTCCGTTGTTCGTTAGTGAGAACATGTTCAGAGAGGTTAATTACCTGCAGGGGTCCAGACTCCACGGATGCTTCAGCCATGGCCAAGACAGGTGTTGTAGGCATCAATAGGGGGTCCTCCTCTGCCGAGAGGGTCCTTTGTTCGCATCCCTCCAGACCGCATTCCTGTAGCCCGTCCCTGGTCTTCTTGGGTTTCTTCTGACCCCTCCTGGTGCGGTATCTCCGTCGCTGTTTTCTGATGTTAAAAAATCGCTATCGCTGGTACTGTCACCGATGGGATTGGTGGGAGGGTTGGTTCTGGAAACACCAGGCCTGTTATTACCCCTATGTCTCCATTTGAACGCCATCTGGTTGGAAAAGTCATTTCTATCCCTAGCAAATTTTTTCTTTTTGCCCTCAATGATATTCTGCTCATATTTGTCCAAATCTGTTCCTAAACGCTCCTGAAAAGGACGAACCAGACCATCCAGATCAAAGTTCGACAATTTAGATTCAAGTAGTCTAATATTGGCCTTAGTGCTAGTGAACAGAGCTTTATCATGTTCAAGTAGCATGGAGATGAGAATTTTAGAACACTGTAAGAGGCCCTTTTCCCAAGTCTCCTTAAACTCTCCTTGCGCCTCCCATGCTGGAAAGATTTGAACCCTAAGACCACGGGGAACAATTCCTGTCTTAGAGTACTCTTCCAGACTTCTGATGTTCCACCATAATCTAATGCCCAATTTCTGGGCAGATGTGATTTCTCTAGTAAGGATAGAGAAATCATCATTAATGGGTCCAGCCGTATGGGCACTGTCAAAGATATTGGCTGATTCATTCTGCCAAGTCGCCTCACGAGCATCCCAATTAGAGGCCATAATATCAGAAACACACACAACTAGAGACACAAAATCACTCAAGTCTTATAAATAAATCAAGATAACTAGAAAACAGTTATGATAAACCGGCGTGCTAGCCCTAGAACGACCGAAGTCGAAAGACAAGGCAATAATTGTAAGGGCAAGGCTGCACTGCTGTTTCCAATGGCAAAATAGCACAACAAACGAGGGTGCAAAGCCTACGAAAAGCAATGTAAGAGAGAAAAAAGAGTAGGCAAGGAGCACTCAACTCATCAAATAGAATCAAAGGTAAATGTAGAAAAATTTATTGAAAACATGATAGTGCAAAACACCATTAAAACCACTTAAAAACATGCAAGGACACCTGTCCCATGGACCCAATAATAAGGCAATTATTGCCTGCAGCAATCACATATATGCATGATAACACAGAATATAAAAGGCAAATATAAATAATGAAGCCTGAGAGAACCTAAATAGTCTTCCTGAAAGGGGCAGTTTGCCCTAGGAAAAGCACAAGACTATAATAAGTCACCACACAAATAGGTCCAATGGGAATAAACTTACAGAATAGAGGCAAAAATTAAGCCATATTAAGGTGCCAGATAAATGACCACCAACCCTACGCGTGTCGCCCTACCAACAGGGCTTCATCAGGGGAAGGTAATGGACAGAGACAGGAATGCACATATATAAATACCAAAGCAATCTGAGAAAATCAAATACCGGTGTTTTGTGCTCGAGGCAAGCTGTGCGTACATCTGATACGCCGGGCGGAAGTGGCCGCAAAACCGGAAGTGCATCAGCGTGTAAGTGGAAATTTCTTCCCCCATCGCGCCGAAAATACATGAATGCGCATGCGCGATGAAAACACCATGCACACAAATAAAGCAGCAGTGCGCAAGCGCCCATACAGCAGACAGCTCCCAGATCAGATATGCGCTAGCGCTTAGATCGTAGGTGCACCATAGACCAAATACGCAATTGGCATAGACCACTGGGGGAGAGCGATGTTTGTAAACAAGAGGAGCAATATTCAAGACAGAACATGACTGTCAAGGATAACACAGTACTTATCAATGAGGGAAGAAAAGATGCATATACATAAATGAATAAGATTCATGGAGCAGAAGAATCTACAAATAACAATTATGAACAGGTCCATGGGACAGGTATAGGCATACATGCAACAACACCCAAGTACATTCAAATAGAAACAAACCCTGCTTTGGGGATAACCTAAGCCTGGGTGAGAAGCGAGCTATCAGGGAACTAAGAGATATTAAAACTCTTGTAATTAAGGAAGCTGATAAGGGGGGGAATGTTGTTCTTTGGCCTATTGATATGTATATTGCTGAGGCAAAACGACAACTCCTGAACCCGCACTTTTATTCCAGGCTCCCTTCTGACCCTACTTCCATCTTCCAGAAGAAATTGGATCGGTTGCTTGAATCCGCCCTGGATATGAGGATTATCACCAAGAAGGAAAAGGATTTCATCTGGGTGCCCAAACCAATTGTCGCGACTTTCTACCTATTGCCGAAGGTGCATAAAGACCTGCATCAGCCACCTGGCCGCCCCATCGTTTCAGGTATGGGTAGTTTGTGTGAGAAGGCATGTTCCTATCTGGAGTTCTTTTTACAGCCCCTGGTACAGTCCCTTTCTTCGTATTTGAGGGATTCCACTCACTTTATCACAAATATTAAGGATATTGTCCTCTCGGAGGGCACTTTTGTTGTTACTTGTGATGTGGAATCCCTTTATTCGAACATTTCACATCAGGACTGTCTCCAAGCAGTGGGCTTCTTTTTACATCAAAAGGAACATACAGATAGGTTTCATGATTCATTTTTGATTGATCTCTTACAGTTTATTCTCTCACACAACTACTTTACCTTTGATGGGGCGTTCTACCGGCAAACATCTGGTGTGGCAATGGGTGCTCGTTGTGCACCCTCGGTGGCTAATCTTTTTCTTGGGTGGTGGGAGGAAACTCTTGTCTACCCATCTGCTCCCTTCATTAATCATGTCATTGGTTGGTTCAGGTTTATCGATGACGTGATGTTTCTCTGGAATGGGTCAGAAGTGGATTGTAGGGACTTCATCACGTCTCTTAATAACAACTCTCTGAATATATTTCTTACCTCCTGTATTTCATTGACAGGTGGTACTTTTCTGGATTTATCTTTAACTGTGGTTGACCAACATCTACACACCGATTTATATCGCAAGCCAACCGCGACCAATAGGCTTTTACAATTCTCCAGCTTCCATCCTCGTCATCTCAAGCTTGGCATACCAGTTGGTCAGTATCTGAGGGCAAGAAGAAACTGCACGGATGACAGCACTTTTCAAGCACAGGCGAAGGATCTCACCTTCCGGTTTACCCAACGGGGCTACCCTAAAAGCTCCTTGTCTAAAGCTCTTAAACGGGCTAGATCACAGACTCAAGAATCCCTTCTTACCCCAAGAAGACGACCTGAGGATCACCAGCTTCGGCTTACCACTAATTTCCACAATCAGTGGGACAGATTTGGTAAGATCATATCGGATCATTGGAAGGTCCTCAAAATTGATCCACGAATCTCTGACTTGATTGGGGAAAGGCCTTCTATAACGGCTAAGAGAGCGCCTAACTTGAGTGATAAATTGGTGAGCAGCCATTTTATCAGACCCACCCATCGTCTTGGACATGGCTTCGTTTATGCTGGCTCCTTTCCTTGTGGGGAGTGTAATGTGTGTCCCTATATGCAGCCGGTGCGGGACATCTTTTTGCACCCTACCACTGGGAGCCAGCATAAGTTGAAAGGGTTTGTTAATTGTAATACAACTTGCGTGATTTATTTGATAATTTGTCCATGCAACAGGCTCTATGTGGGAGAAACCACTCAAGAACTCAAGAAACGGATTCAGAAGCATGTTTCCACCATCAACTTGGCGGCGGGTGATCTTCGGAAGGGTAAGAAACTCACCTCTGTGGCTTCCCATTTTTTATCTCATCATGGGGGGAGCCCAAGGGGATTACGGGTGGTGGGCCTGGAACGCCTTAAATTAAACATCAGGGGTGGTGATTCCACTAAACGGCTCCTACAATTGGAGTCACGTTGGATTTGGGGCCTTAACACGGTCTCTCCGGCGGGCTTGAACGAAGAGTTGCTCTTCACCGGCTTCCTGGGCTGAAGGTTGTCCCTGGTTCCTTGGGCCAGCTTACTATTTGTACCTTCCTCTTCTTGCTCTTTCAGGGTTAGGATACACGGACATAGTTATCTCGGCGGTATGACGCAGTTTTTTCTGGATTACAGAGAATTCCTTATTGGATGTTGTTCTTCTGTGGCACTACTCTTCCATGGACATTTAAATGGATGACCATCAACACAGAGTGTCTCATCTTTGGACCATATTCATCAGCTTGGATCTTTTGTTCCAAACTTTCCATCTATGCTCTGTGATGTTAAATTGTACTATGTTGGTTTTGGCATTATCATTCATGCATATATGTACTATGTGTCAGGCCGGGGGGTTTTCTCCTTGTGTTCTCCCTGTAATGCTATATGGATATATAACTGTATTGCCGGGTTTTCCTTTTTTTCCCTTATTTCGTTACCTCTGTGATGTTTCTATTTGAATGTACTTGGGTGTTGTTGCATGTATGCCTATACCTGTCCCATGGACCTGTTCATAATTGTTATTTGTAGATTCTTCTGCTCCATGAATCTTATTCATTTATGTATATGCATCTTTTCTTCCCTCATTGATAAGTACTGTGTTATCCTTGACAGTCATGTTCTGTCTTGAATATTGCTCCTCTTGTTTACAAACATCGCTCTCCCCCAGTGGTCTATGCCAATTGCGTATTTGGTCTATGGTGCACCTACGATCTAAGCGCTAGCGCATATCTGATCTGGGAGCTGTCTGCTGTATGGGCGCTTGCGCACTGCTGCTTTATTTGTGTGCATGGTGTTTTCATCGCGCATGCGCATTCATGTATTTTCGGCGCGATGGGGGAAGAAATTTCCACTTACACGCTGATGCACTTCCGGTTTTGCGGCCACTTCCGCCCGGCGTATCAGATGTACGCACAGCTTGCCTCGAGCACAAAACACCGGTATTTGATTTTCTCAGATTGCTTTGGTATTTATATATGTGCATTCCTGTCTCTGTCCATTACCTTCCCCTGATGAAGCCCTGTTGGTAGGGCGACACGCGTAGGGTTGGTGGTCATTTATCTGGCACCTTAATATGGCTTAATTTTTGCCTCTATTCTGTAAGTTTATTCCCATTGGACCTATTTGTGTGGTGACTTATTATAGTCTTGTGCTTTTCCTAGGGCAAACTGCCCCTTTCAGGAAGACTATTTAGGTTCTCTCAGGCTTCATTATTTATATTTGCCTTTTATATTCTGTGTTATCATGCATATATGTGATTGCTGCAGGCAATAATTGCCTTATTATTGGGTCCATGGGACAGGTGTCCTTGCATGTTTTTAAGTGGTTTTAATGGTGTTTTGCACTATCATGTTTTCAATAAATTTTTCTACATTTACCTTTGATTCTATTTGATGAGTTGAGTGCTCCTTGCCTACTCTTTTTTCTCTCTTACAAAACTTACAAAGGAGACTCCAATGGAACAGATTGGAATGTCTCACTCTAGGTGTAAGAAGTCACGTAGGCGAGAGATTTTCTGAATCTTCCGATTTGGATTATTTGGTGCTAAAGGTGTTGATGATCTCCCTGGAAAAAGTTAATTCATATTTGTAGGTTTGGTACTTTAGCAATTTTGATATGGGAAATACTGGATAGTCTGCCAATTAGTATTATTTATTGTGATTCATACTCTTGATCTGTTTTAATGTATTACTGTACAGACAGTATGTGCAAATAATGACTAACTGAATATAAGCCTGTACTCAATTCCAGTATCCGGAGTGACCTAGAGTCAGTTTGAATTGGTAGAAAATGCCATTTCCGAGATCCTCGCTGGTTTTGATGGGCTTGTATGCCCTGAAACTAAAAGACAACCCCTCCGGAGAGAGAACCCCACTCACCTACTTTCTGTCCTCAGTCTCAATTCCTTTGCTTCAAGCTATGGATTACACTTGCCAAGAGGCAAGGGACAGCAGGTTACACAAAGGGTGGCTGGCAATTTTTTCGGAAGATTGTTTATGTAATAACCTGCAGGTAACGGGATACGCAAGGACTGCACGGAACCACGGGGGTTAATCAATGCAAATTTAATAACATATTGCACAACACAGGTGGAGGAATAGTGCGGGAAGGGAGGGGGAAGAAAAGCGGGAATGTGCACAGCAGTAGAGATAATGCAATATACATACAACCACTTTGAATATCTTGTCAAGGGTGGGAAGCCTCAGATTGTACTCCCAAAAGCAAAACACAAAAATCCTTATTAAGCAAAAAAAACGCAGGGTCCTTGTTACCTTACTTGCATAACACAGTGCAGAGTCTTTTCCTATCTGTCCCTAACTAAAAGTAGTGTGCACACTTAACTGCAGGTTTCAGCGTGGGGTACCTCGTCACCGTTGGGGCCCGTATTCCGCCGGCAGACACCTCTAAAGTTCAGTCTTTGTCCCGTCTCTGTAATTTGCCCGTGCTGTCTGGCTCCTCGCTCCACATCCAGCCTTTCTTGGATCTGTGTCTTGGGGAGATGTCACGCAGCACTCAGGTACTTGGACCTTGTTCAGCAGGGCAGAATGCAGCCTTGCCCTTTCTCAGCACGTCCGAACACACACTTCTCTGCATAAAACAGCTCCCAAACAAACCCAGCTCCTCCTCACATCCTGTTCAGGACTGTACCAAGTAAATCAAGCAACAGGGGGTTTGTGCCCGCTGTTCTTTGTTTTGACAGCAGGTGGCAGCATAACAAGGAAAAGTCCACAGTCTTCTAACCTATATATGTAAATGTTAACAGGTCTTACATTTCCCCCCCTCTTTAACCTCGGCCGTCCCGGTCGATACTCTCCTGAGGCGCTCTGCACAGGGGCACACGGTGGCAACTCCTGCCCTGCTTCACAACCTGTTGCTTGGGAGCCAATGTCTTAAAACAGGATCTAGTGGCAGAACACACAAATTCATCTGCCAAGTACCGATCAGGGGGAATACCAGCATTAGCCCGCTCAGTCCGGCGTGGCACCACAGCTAACTCGCCAGACGTCGGCGCCGTATCAGGGAGTACAGTATTCTCGTCCCCATCTCTGGAGATTAGTGACTCCTGCTCTGCAGGGGTGGCACCTGTGTCTTGAAAGGATGGGGGTGTGGATCTCTCCCAGTCTGCTGGGTTGGTCGGGGCCCGCCACCATTCTTCATCGTCAGAGCCCTCTTCGAAGGTAACAGGAACAGGCACGGGCACCGTCTCCGAGGTACTTTGTCTGGTCCTGTCTTCTGAATAGCAGGGCCTCAGCATATTACGATTCAGGATGAGGGTGTCGCCTCTTCGCTCACCTCTCACTTCGTATACTGATCCGTGGGGCGAGATTCTTCTGATCACAATGTACGGCTCTGTTTTCCAGCGCTCGCTCAACTTGTTTCTCGGGTGCTTCTCTGCAACTAGTACTCGGTCTCCTGGCAAGAACGGGGTTTCACACACAGGTTTCCGCTGTGGATGTGTCTTTTCTTGCAGTCGCTTGGTGACAATTCGATGGATAGTCTCCAGCCGTCGACGGTGACGGTCAACCCAGGAACCCACACTCTGACCTTCACTGATCTCGGGGGGAGCCAGGTTGAGCTCTTCTATGCCTCTTCCGGCTCTTCCAAACAGTAGTACGTACGGGGTGTACCCAGTGGTGGAGTGGACACGATTATTGTACGCCCACACGAGTTCTGCGAGATAGCCGGGCCAGTGATTCTTACGATCATCCTCTAACGTGCGTAGCATTTGTAGGAGGGTCCGGTTAAATCTCTCGCAGGCTCCGTTGCCCTGTGGATGATAAGGCGTAGTCCTTGACTTCTGCATTCCGTAAATCCTTTGCAGCTCTCTCATGACACCGCCCTGAAAGCAAGCCCCTTGGTCGGAATGTATTCTTTTGGGGCAGCCGTACACCCGGATAAAGTCATCACTGATGGCTCGAGCAGCTGATTCAGCCGTCTGATCTCTGGTGGGCGTCACCACCGCAAATTTGGAGAAGTGATCTGTCATCACAAGGCAGAACTGATAGCCCCGGTGGGAGTGACCAATCTTCAGATAATCGATCATGAGTACTTCCAATGGCTCTTTGGTTACAATAGTCTGTACTGGTGCTCGCTGTGGGGGAGCTTTACTTAACTCACAGGAACGGCACAGTTTACAGGCCTTCTCTACTGCCCGAAGCATCTGAGGACAGTATACTATTCTTTGCAACCACTGGTAAGTCTTGTCCGGTCCGAAATGGGCTCCCTTCTCATGCGCCTCTCGGGCCAATGGTACTGCCATCTTCTGGGGTATCACTACTTGCCACCGCACTTCCAACTCTGTAGCTAGGTGCACCTTCCGATACAGCATCCCTTCTTGCACCGACAGCTTATCCCACTGGCTGAGAATCTGGATGGCCACGTGCGACAGCGTGGCCCGTATTTCCTTTCTAGGCTTGCGCTGCTGGATCACCCACTCTTTCACTTGAAGCAGTTCTGGGTCAGATGACTGGATTTTCACCCATTCCTCTCTGGTTTGGCCAAGCAGGCGTGATGTCGTGCCCGACGTAATTTCCAGCATACGAGCCTCTACCAATTGAGCGGTGAATTTACTGAAGTCCGGAATTTCATCTTCCTCCAACTGTTCATCTCTCTCCCCCACTGGGGCTTCGGTGGTAACACGAGAAAGGGCATCCGCATTCTGATTTTCATGCTTGGAACGGTACTGCACATGATAATTGTATCTGGAGAGTCGTGCCAGCCACCTCTGTTCCATTGCTCCCAGTTTGGCGGTGGAGATGTGAGCCAGGGGATTATTATCTGTATAGACTTCAATTTGGGCTCCCGTGAGATATTCCGAGAACCTTTCGGTTATTGCCCATACTAGTGCCAGTAACTCCAGCCGAAAGGAACTGTAATTCTCGGGGTTGCGCTCGGCTTCCCGTAACGTCCGACTTCCATATGCAATCACCCGTTCAGTACCAATCTGTACCTGGGCCAGTACTGCACCCAGGCCGTAGAGGCTTGCGTCTGTATACAACCGAAAAGGGAGGTTATAGTCTGCATAGGAAAGCACAGGGGCGCTAACCAAGGCCTCTTTCAATCGGTGTAAGGCTTCTGCTTGTCTTGGTCCCCAGCAAATTTTCTGTGCTTTTGGTCCTTTCGCAGTCCCTCGGAGCAATTCGTGCAAAGGTTCTGCCTCCTTCGCGAAATCTTTGATAAAGCGACGGTAATATCCGGCTAGCCCCAGGAAAGCTCGAACCTCCCGCACTGTGCTGGGTGTGGGCCATTGTAGCACTGCTCTCACTTTCCCATCGGAGGGCTGTACGCCGGCTTCCGACACCTTGTGTCCGAGATATTCAATCTCTTCCTGAAAGATCCGGCATTTTTTTGGTTTCAGTTTAAGCCCATGGGCCCGTAACCGCTGAAACACTTGACCCAGGTTTTCTAGATGTTTTTCGAAGGTTGCAGAATACACTACTATGTCATCCAGGTAAATCAACGTGGCCTCGAAGTTCATGTCTCCAAGGCAACTTTCCATGAGGCGCTGAAAAGTTCCTGGGGCATTATTTAGTCCAAACGGCATGCGATTGAACTCGAAGAGTCCCATGGGTACAATAAATGCGGTCTTGGCCTTGTCTTTCTCTGCCACAGGGACCTGCCAATATCCGCTGGCCAAATCAAGGGAGGAGAAGTAACGTGCCTTTCCCAGCGCCGACAGGGACTCCTCTATCCGGGGCAGAGGGTAGGAATCACGAACCGTGCATCCATTAAGCTTGCGGTAGTCAACACAGAAGCGGGTAGACCCATCCTTTTTCTTGACCAGCACGATTGGGGCAGCCCATGGACTCTGACTTTCTCTTACCACCCCGCTCTTCAGCATCTGCGCCAAGAGCTCTTTCACCTCTTGGTAGTACTTTGGGGGTATTTGTCTGTACCTTTCCCTGATCGGTGGGGAATCTCCCGTGGGTATTTCATGCTGGATCTTGTCAGTACAGCCAAAATCTTCTGCGTGATGGGAGAACGTGGCTTGATTCTCCCAAATAAAGTCTTCTATGGCTTGGGCTTGCTCCGAAGCGAAGGGGCTCAGGTCCACTCCCATCTGCCCTAAGATGACGCGACTGTTCCACTGATCAGTGGGTTTCTCTTTTCTTTCCATAGAAACAGCCCAAGTCCAGGCTTCCCCTGCCATGGGGTGCAATTCAATCGATTCTGCGGTCGCCACCTCTTCAGGTGCCAGGTAGACATGGGCCAGAACAACTCCCGAGGTCAAGGTGTAGGCCTGTTCACCGGTGTTCACGCAACGGAAAGGGACTCTTCCATTTCTTACTGTTGCTAAAGTGCGAGCCACCAACGGTTCATCTCCGTTCTCTTCACCACGGTAAGGCTCCACCAACACCTCCATCCCCTCGAGTGTACGGTGGGCTCCGACTGGCAAGGTGAGGACTGTCTCACGATTTGGAGGTAGAGTAATTGTTGTCTGTCTTGGGACTCGAACCCTCCCCACCGGGTAGCGGCTCCCACCATTCCTCCACAGTCCTCGGGCACGGATAAGGTGTTGGAAGACCTTTTGGGCGGGCCTGTTAGCAACTGTCGTTTTCCAGTAATCACAGCCCCCCTTGTTGAAGAGCAACTGGTCTAATTCTTTCAGGACGTTCATACCCACGATAGCCGGCACCTCTCTGTCGTACCGGCCCTCCGTTAACACAATCCCTTTTTTGCCTAAGTTCTGGCCACATGCACGTATGTTCATCCACACGACTCCTACAACCGGAATGGGAAGATTGTTTGCAGCCCTCAGTTTGATATGTGCCCCTTTGTCAATGGATACAGTTTGTCCAAAATGTTGGTAGAAGAACTGTTCTGGCATGGTGGTCACTTGGGACCCAGTATCCATCAAGCATCTTACTTCTTTCCCTTCAAATTCGGCCATGATCGTCGGCGTGCTGGCTGCTATATCTTCAGGGCGTTGGTTTTCTCTTAGCTCAGTTGGTCTCCCCGCCATGTGCCCATCCATGGAGGGAGGCACTAGTTTAACGGCGGTCTTTCTTGAGAAGTCTTCCTCTCCGGACAGTGTCGGAATAAATGGTTCTGATTTCCACAGTTCCAACACTGGTACTCTCCAGCGGGTCTCGATCATCTCTGCTCGATCTGTCCCCTCTCTTCTTGATAGGTATGCGTGCGGGTATTTGGCCGCGGTGCTGTCGTTCTTACTTCTGACGCCGGGGCTTGCATATTCTTCAGCAACTCTTGTAGAGCAGTAACCGTCTCTTGTAACTGATCCACTTTAGCCTCAAGTTGGCTCGGTTCTCGGTTTTTCTCACCCGGGACTATCTTATGCATACAAACTTCTCCCCAGGCGTTCTGCGGGTCGCAATTTTCAGTTTGTGCGCGGGAGACTGCTTCTTCCAATATCTCCTGGAAAGTTAGTTTTTTTTCTACCCTGAGCCGTTCACGGAGGGCACCTTTGATCTTGGGGTTATGTAACCCACGGAGGAATTGATCTCGTAGGGTACGGTCAGCATAACCGGGGGTTTGTGCTAGCTCTGGCTCTGCTGTAAGCATTTGTCTCATTATTCTCTGGAGTGCATTTGCATACTGTGGCAGACCTTCTTCTTCACCCTGCAGCCTGTAGAACAGTTGCGCCTGTAAATCTCCTGCTTCTGGTTTCCCGCCATACACTCTCTCAAGAATCTTCACCACCTGCTCTAACGTCTTTCGTTCACTCTCAGGGCGCAATAAAATAGTCTCTTGAGCGTGGCCTTCAAGGGCAATCAACAGTATCTCCCCTTGATTTTCTGCAGTCACTCCTGCTACTCTCAACATGCCCCTCACTCTCTGCGCCCAGTCATGGAGAGGTACATTGCTGCCAGTAAATTTTGGTATATGGGTCAGCATAGCCCCCAGGGACAGCTGCCTTGCTGGTATTCCCCCATCAGGTTGTATTAGAACACCCCCATCAGCGACACCCCCCTGTCCGTCCATGGTTCCGTACCAGCCTGCGTATCCTGCCGACTACGCCAAATGTAATAACCTGCAGGTAACGGGATACGCAAGGACTGCACGGAACCACGGGGGTTAATCAATGCAAATTTAATAACATATTGCACAACACAGGTGGAGGAATAGTGCGGGAAGGGAGGGGGAAGAAAAGCGGGAATGTGCACAGCAGTAGAGATAATGCAATATACATACAACCACTTTGAATAGCTTGTCAAGGGTGGGAAGCCTCAGATTGTACTCCCAAAAGCAAAACACAAAAATCCTTATTAAGCAAAAAAAACGCAGGGTCCTTGTTACCTTACTTGCATAACACAGTGCAGAGTCTTTTCCTATCTGTCCCTAACTAAAAGTAGTGTGCACACTTAACTGCAGGTTTCAGCGTGGGGTACCTCGTCACCGTTGGGGCCCGTATTCCGCCGGCAGACACCTCTAAAGTTCAGTCTTTGTCCCGTCTCTGTAATTTGCCCGTGCTGTCTGGCTCCTCGCTCCACATCCAGCCTTTCTTGGATCTGTGTCTTGGGGAGATGTCACGCAGCACTCAGGTACTTGGACCTTGTTCAGCAGGGCAGAATGCAGCCTTGCCCTTTCTCAGCACGTCCGAACACACACTTCTCTGCATAAAACAGCTCCCAAACAAACCCAGCTCCTCCTCACATCCTGTTCAGGACTGTACCAAGTAAATCAAGCAACAGGGGGTTTGTGCCAGCTGTTCTTTGTTTTGACAGCAGGTGGCAGCATAACAAGGAAAAGTCCACAGTCTTCTAACCTATATATGTAAATGTTAACAGGTCTTACATTTACACATTGCATTATTAATGAAAGTCCCATTGTCTGAAAGTACAGAAGAAACCCATCCAAACTCAGAAAAATGTATAATCTCCATACAGATGGTGACCACAGTTGGACTTTCGTTGAGCTTCTACAAGAGTATGACAGCGACGATGATGACATGTTGCCCATGGCTCACTGCTCACCTGGTAAAGAGCCCAAAAATTACACTTTTGCCAGACAGAAGGTTTAATGAACCATTTTAATAAGTTTTTGTTTTTTTATTTTTATCTACAAAATATTTTTGCTAAGAAGAAACCAAAGTAGTCATATGTTTTCCTTCACATGCAAAGATCAATTTAAATATTGGATTAGAACCCCATTATTTCCATTGTTATGAGCCTGTAATCAAATTTAGAGAGAATGAACCATTGTTAAGTTAATCTATTAATGCAGCGTAGCTAACTGAAGACATATTAGAGGGACGGTCTGCCCTCCCCGCACTGCAGCTGGATTCACTTAGTAGAAATGTGCTTTTTTAGATGTCCAATTTATTAAGTCATGGTATCATTACCTTTCGTGGCCTCATGTCTATATTTTCTAGTTTGGAATTTTTTAGCTAGAGTACAAATTGCCCTTTCAATAGCTTTTACGATGCAAATTCCACCCTAGATATATTTGCACAGTAGAGCTGCTCTGGTAACAAAATGTGTCGTCCTTCATGGCATAGTGCACCAATTCTACAATAGATGGGGGCTACACAAGAGAAGTAGAAGTAGTCTCAAGATCCACGAAGGTGCCAAAATTAAATAAGAGTCTTCTACGGGTTGACAGGTAGAATTAAGCGGGCTTTACATGCTACGACATCGCTAGCAATTGCTAGCGATATCGAGTGTGTAAGCACCCGCCTCCGTCGTGTGTGCGATATCATGTGTTCGCTGCCGTAGCGAACATTATCGATACGGCAGCGTCACACGCACTTACCTGGTCGGCGATGTCGCTGTGACTGTCGAACAATCCCTCCCTCAAGGGGGAGGTGCGTTCGGCATCACAGTGACGTCACCGCAACGTCACTAAGCGGCCAGCCAATCAAAGCGGAGGGGCGGAGATGAGCGGGATGTAACATCCCGCCCACCTCCTTCCTTCCGCATTGCGGCCGGCGGCAGGTAAGGAGACGGTCCTCGCTCCTGCAGTGTCACACATAGCGATGTGTGCTGCCGCAGGAGCGACGAACAACATCGATAATCAACCATTACCGATTTTTGGTTTTGGGACGACCTCTCCAAAGTTAACGATTTTCACCATTTTTGAGGTCGCTTAAGGTCGCTGGTCAGTGTCACACGCTGCGATATCATTAATGACGTCGGATGTGCGTCACTAACAACGTGACCCCGACAATAAAACATTAACGATATCATAGCGTGTAAAGCCCCCTTTAGTCTCAAGATCCCCGAAGGTGCCAAAGTGAAATAAGAGTCTTCTACAGGTTCACACTACCATGTTTTTCTAAACATAAGCCCTAGCAGGAATTTTCGTCCTTTTCGGAACAAGGCTTGAAAATTTGCCCTAGTCACGGTTCAATAATGAAGTGTCCAAGCAGCTAAAAAAGTTAAGGAATACAGCAGGACACTTCATTATAGAAAGTAGACCTCCCAAAAGAGGAAAGAAAGAAGACCCCACAAATCATACCAGACGCCGAATGGGAGGACCTGCAGTGGAAAGAACATCCACACATTGGGAACCACGCAGACATCTGGGGTCTGGTAAGTATGAGTCTCCTGGGAAGGGGGGGATTTGCTTTTTTTTGGGGGGGCAAACTTACCTGCACACCTTTTTCCACACCTACCCGAAAATAAGACCTAGCACTTTTTTCAGGATGAAAAAAATTACAAGACAGTGTCTTATTTTTGGAAAAAACAGTATTTCTCTGGCCAACTTTCACATGTCTATCCAATATTATTTTACGTCTCATAATTGGAACTGAGATAAGCATTATTCTGACTGCTCTAGAAGCGTTTTGACTTAGTCTGGCCTTACATTTGAGATAAAAGTCAGCCTAATCCACTAATCTGAGCCAAATTGGCCAATGATTTCATGCAGGTGGGCTTCATAACTAGGGATTGGGCAGGTTGTATTGCAGTTTGCTTTATCCCGGGGGAGATAATCCATTATCATATGGCTGACATTGGTTTATTCCACTTTTCCCATTGAAATAAACATGCATAATTGGCTGAGCTGAGTGTTTTTGGTGGAGCCAGGTATGGTTGGTTTTAAAGGGGTTGTCTCCATTTCAGTCTTCTGGAGCGCACCACTATTTTGTCTCCATTCTTCCTGCTCACCGGGGGCAGAGCAATTCCAGTGATTGTAAAGGCATGGTTGAGCCACAGGTCCCAACTGTGCACTTTCTCTTAGCTTTACCTCCTCAGTGAACCGGCCAACTTCAGAGTGGCACTTACAAGCTGTATTCCTTACCTAAGAAACCAGCCAGCTTTGAGGTGGCCTGTAACCTTGGCAAAAAGCTGTATACAATACGATTAAAACGCCCACTGTTTTTGAAAACAGAATCAATTTTTAATAATTGGTACTAGTGGTGAGAGAGCACTACCATGCTCGAGTGCTTGGTACTCATAACTAGTAATGTGCGAGCACTACCATGCTCGGGTGCTTGGTACTCGTAACTAGTGATTAGTGATCACTACCATGCTCAGGTACTTCGTACTCGTAACTAGTGCTGAACGAGCACTACCCTAACTAGTGTTGAGCAAGCACAACCATGCTCGGTACTCGTAACTAGTGATGATTGAGCACTACCATGCTCGAGAGCTCGATACTCGTAACTAGTGTTCAGCGAACACTACCCTGCTTGGGTGTTCGGTACTCATAACTAGTGATGAGTTGGCACTACCATGCTCAGGTACTCGTAAGTAGTGATGAATGGGCTCTACCATGCTCGGGTGCTCGGTACTCGTAATGAGCAGTTGGATGCTCGGATGGGTGCAATTGGAGTACTCGAGTGTAATGGAAGTCAATGGGGAACTCGAGTTCCCCATTGACTTCCACTATACTCGAGTCGTGCCAATCCGAGTATTAATTGCTCGTTACGAGTACCGAGCACCCTAGCGTGGTAGTGCCCATTCATCACTAATTGGTACATTGCAATTTTTCTTTTCTTAAGAAGCACTCTGCAATTTTACCAATTTAATAAAATGAGACGACCCCTTGAGAATCCCAAGGAGACAATGATCAGTTGACAGGTCCCAATGGAAGCGGTTTGCTCTGCTTACATTATCTAGTGTGTATGACCAGCTTGATTCCACATCATCTTCATATTATTATTATTATTAGTAGCACCATTTATTCCATGCCGCTTTATATGTGAAAAGGGATATACATAATAACAACAAGTACAATAATCATGAGCAATACAAGGCACAGACTGGTTCAAGAGGAGAGAGGACCCAGCTCGCGAGGGCTCACAGTCTACAGGAGGAGAGAGGACCCAGCTCGCGAGGGCTCACAGTCTACAGGAGGAGAGAGGACCCAGCTCGCGAGGGCTCACAGTCTACAGGAGGAGAGAGGACCCAGCTCGCGAGGGCTCACAGTCTACATGGATGGGTGAGGATGTAGTATAGATTGTTTTTCTAGGGAAAAAAAGATCAACTCTGACATGTGGTGTTGCCAGCCTTACTTTTGGACTTGACACTAATTCATATACCATGACGTCCTTTGCATCAAACACCTCTTCTCTACATTCTCGTGCCGTACGGTGGCTTCCGTCATCACACATAAACTAATAGGACGTGCTCGGCAGACGGGTGCTTCTTAGAAGATCTAGCATTCCCCAATCAAAGGACTGGAGAAAAAAAAAGGAGGACAGAAGCAGCATTTTTTCCTATCCCCTTTCCATTCTGAAGCAAAGTATTATTAATCTCGACTGGCTGCTACTTTCATTTACCATGTAGCTGCTCATGGGATTACCGGCACAAAGGTTTCATAAATTTCAAATGAAATATGAACATTTGTTGTCAAAACACAGTTACGTTACAAAAGCTCCGCAACCCGTAGACCCGCTCCATTATTGTAACGTTTATATACACAGACATATCGCTTCTTTTCCACTCAATATCTTTTAGCAGAGGGAAGAAAGACCTATTCGTTATATTCTCGATTTGTTTGTTATTTAGTTGGCAGATAACCAGTATCTATGCAGTATATACACAATGCATTGAGGAATGGGTTAGCACTTGCACGATGTGTTTTAGAAGAACCAAGGAAAGAGCTCAATACTGATGTGGACGTGTGTCATGACGCCAAAGGGCTGCACTACAATAGTAGCAAGGTGTGATTGAAGGGGGTGTTACACGCAGCGATATCGCTAGCGATATTGCTGGTGAAAGCACCCGCCCCCGTCGTTTGTGCGTCACGGGCAAATCACTGCCCGTGGCGCACAAAATCGTTTAGAGCCGTCACAAATACTTACCTGCCTAGCGACGTCTCTGTTGCCGGTGAACCGCCTCTTTTCTAAAGGGGCGATTCGTGCGGCGTCACTAAGCGGCTGCCCAATAGAAGCGGGGGGGAGATGAGGGGGACGTAACATCCCGCCCACCTTCTTCCTTCCTCATTGCCGGCGGCCGCAGGTACGGTGTTGTTCGTCGTTCCCGAGGTGTCACACGTAGCGATGTGTACTGCCTTGGGAACGACGAGCAACCTGCGTCCTGAAACAGCAACAATTTTTTAAAAAGGGACGACGTGTCAACGATGGACGATAAGGTGAGCATTTTCCATCGTTAATGCTCGTTCCTTGCTGTCACACACCACAACGTCGCTAACGAGGCCGGATGTGCGTCACGGAATACGTGACCCCGGCAATATATCGTTAGAAACGTCGCTGCGTGTAACGGGGCCTTTAGGTATTGTGCACATGGCGTTTTAGTGACTTTTTCAGTTTTTTGAAGCTTGGTCATCTCCCAAAAAAAAACACACCTGAAAAATCGCTTAAAAAATACTTGACTTTTTCAATTCATTTCTATTGATGTTCAGTGTTTTGAGCATTTCTTTTTTACTTGTCTATTAGTTTAAAAAAAATAAAGTGCACATCATTTGTATCACGCTAGGTATGGGGAAATACTGAGCGAATGACAAAAAGGGAGAGGAGGGAAGAGGGAAACCCTTTGTCTAGGGGAAAGGTAGATGGTGACCCCTGATAAAACCTTTCATTAGCCCCTGACTCCCCTGATGTCCCTAGATACTTTCTGCACCTATGCGCCCAGCAGGATACCTGGCCCTGGCTAACCCTGAACTAAGCCCTAGGTAATGACCAGGCGGGATGAGCGCTAGTCAACTCCACTTAATTCTAAAGAACACACAGCTTTCAATCAGGACCGTGTAGAAACTTAACTTTATCACCAGCAGCATACCAAGGGGAAATGCAGGTATATAAAGAAACAGAGGGTGAGGGATAACGATTAGCAGCTGAATGGAAAAGACCTCCTCAGGATCCTAAAGGGGGAAGAGTAAACCTAACAGAGAAGACATGCAAAACTCCATTCACACCATAAATGAAAGGATGGAAAATCAAGGAGCAGTTTGTGCAGCCATATGCTGCGACCTTCTGAAGCTAGACACCACAAGGTTGTCTTGTCTCCTGTGACACACCTGTGATAATTTGTTTGAAGGAATTCCTGATGAAATACACTCCAAACAAGGCATTGACCAATCAAAAGGCTGGAAAAAATGCTTTTCGGTGAAAAAAGCTTCAAGTATTGCAAAAATGAGAAGAGTCACTGGTAGTCCATACATTCGGTCTCCAAATAGACTGTGTTTCACAGATGTCTGTCTTTTAGGATGAGAAATAGTGATGAGTGTGCACTACCAAGCTTGGGTGTTCTGTACTCGTAACGAGCAGGTCGGATGTTTAAACGGGCGCGATTCGTGTACCAAGTGTAGTGGAAGTCATTGGGAGACTCGAGCATTTTTCTAGAAGATCTTCTGGAAAATGCTCGAGTTCCCCATTGACTCCCATTACACTCGGTATACGAGTTGAGCTTGTCCAATCTTCACTGCTCGTTACGAGTACCGAGCACCGGCGCTTGGTAGTGCTCACTCATCACTAGCTCTTGATGCTTCTTGGTGCTCTGTACTCGTTTACCAAGTGTAATGGAAGTCAATGGGGAACTCAAGCATTTTTCCAGAATAATTTTTGAGTTCCCAATTGGCTTCCTTTAATTTTTTTGGGGTGCAGTGAATGACGAACAACAAGGATAGCACATGTTGGCATCCTGAAATTGAGGTGTTTAGGCCATTTGACTAGTAATGGTCTATAATGCAGTTTCTTCTTCCAGAGTTTATCTTGCATCATTACTACAGTATTTAAAGTACTTAATGTTCTCAGATTCCATTGCTGGAGTGGTCTCCATTTAGTGTAGGAGCAAGGAGAGCAGTCACTGCGGAGCTTTCTACAGATCTTTATGGCTCTGTCTTTGCATCCCCTACAAGTGGTGTGTATCAGTCATGCATTCTTTGGCTTAGAACTGTAATTTTTATTCTCACTGCGGAAATGATCAAAAGAACCAACACTAGTTTATAATAAACAGACATTGTATATCTGGGTGTAGTTGTCTTATGTTCTATTGAATTATTTAGGAATATGACATCCTTAATGTAATATAAGTGGAAGTTGAAAGCACATTTTGTTATAATGCCAAACGTCTGCTTCATTCGCGCATTTTGGTTCCTTTGAAAATTTTATTTTGGTGTCATTTGAAGTTTTTTAATGGTTAATCTCACTAGGCCTAGGGATACCATAGAATAGGGGATCACTTATTGGGACCCCTTCTCCAAGCCAGAGCTTTAGCAAGAAGTGTAAAAACTTAAGTGCCACCATCTATCTTGTGATTTGGACGGGTCTATCTATTACCACATGTAACTAGCGTTGGCCACGGCAGGAGAAATGTGTCTTCATATCATAAGTAGATGAGCGGGCACTACCATGCTCGGGCACTCTGTACTCGTAACTTGTGATGAGTGAGCACTACCATGCTCGGGTGCTCGCTACTCATAACTAGCGATGAGCGAGCAATAACATGGTCCGGTGCTCTCTACTCGTAGCTAGTGATGAGTGAACACTACCCTGCTCAGGTGCTCACCTCTCGTAACTAGTGATGAGCAAACACTACCATGCTCGGGTTATCGGTACCCGTAACTAGGAGGAGCAATCTCTACCATACTCAGGTGCTTGGTACTTGTAACTAGTGATGAGCGAGCACTACCGTGCTCGGTACTTGTAACTAGCGATGAACGGGCACTACCATTTTCTGGTGCTCTGTACTCGTAACTAGTGATAAGTGAGCACTACCATTATCGGGTGCTTGCTACTTATAACTAGTGATGAGCGAGTACTACTATGCTCTGGTGCTCTGTACTTGTAACTATTGATGAGCGAGCACTACCATGCTCGAATTTTCGCTACTCGTAACTGGGAAGAGCAATCAATATCATGCTCAGGTGCTCAGTACTTGTAACTGGTGATGAGTGGGCACTACCATGCTCGGGTGCTCGGTACTCGTAACAAGCAGTTGATGCTCAGATGGACGCGACTCATCTACCCAAGTATAGTGGAAGACAAGTGGGAACTCAAGCATTTCTCTGGAAGATGCTCAAGTTCCCCATTGACTTCCATTATACTTGGTACTCAAGTCGCATCCATCCAAGCTTCCACCTGCATGTTACGAGTACGGAGCACCCGAACATGGTAGTGCTTTTCAGTATTAATAGGTGATCATAGAGCTTCATGACTCACAATCACCAGAGGGTCTTTCAGTTGCGACAACATCCAAACCCAAATATTCAACTCATATAAGAAATTTTTGAAAATTTTTCACATGTTAGAGTTGCTTTGGTTGTACCTCCAAGAGATGGGAAGGTGATATCCTAGTCACTGGTGATTTCATTTTTTTAGAATGTTTAAGGAGGTTAGGTCAATACATTAGGGACCTTCAAAGACTCTGCTAGAGTCTCCCAATCTGTTCCACAAAGGGTCACATTTTCAGCTGCCTTCAGTAGGTTTAGTCTGAAGGCACAACACAATAAAGGCCGCTTTACACGCAACGAAATCGCTAACAAGATATCGTTGGGGTCACAGAATTCGTGATGCACATTCGGCCTCGTTAGCGACATCATTGCGTGTAACACATACGAGCGACCACTAACGATGCAAAATACTCACCAAATCGTTGATTGTTGACACGGCGTCCATTTCCCAAATATCGTTGCTCATTTTGGACGCAGGTTGTTCGTCGTTACTGAGGCAGCACACATCGCTACGTGTGACACCCCAGGAACGACAAACAACACCGTACCTGCGTCCTCCGGCAACGAGGTGGGCATGACTTTCCTGCGGCTGCTCTCCGCCCCTCCGCTTCTATTGGAGGCCTGCTGTGTGACGTCGCTGTGACGCCGCACGCACCGTCCCCTTAAAAAATAGGTTGTTCGCCGTCCACAGCGTCGTCATTAGGCAGGTAAGTACATGTGACGGGTACAAGTGATATTGTTCACCATGGGCAGCGATTTGCCCGTGACGCACAAACGACGGGGGCGGGTGCGATCGCCAGCGATGTTGCAGCGTGTAAAGCGCCCTTTAAGTGTCAGGTTAATATGGCTTGGAGGAAAGTCCCAGAGTCAGAATTCAGTTCAAACCTTGGGCATATTTGCAATGTTAGACACTTAAAATAGTAAAATCCAGTAAATAAGTAAAAAAAATAATTGTTTCTCAGAAGGTCGAAAAGTCACAGTCTCTTGGAGAACTGTCATCACATCTGCCAGCACGTATGGACATGTGCAGATTTTATCAGGCATTACAGATTAGCAGATTAATATACTAACTCTAACAACACTATATTAATAAGTGAAAGGAATGTCCTTTTGTAGAAATCTTTTACACCACTTCCATTACTCCGTTTTTTTTTGTGTGGGTCCAAACTCCAGCAATATCCAAGGCAGCAGAGTTCTCTCAATTGAATCTTTTATTGCATCATAACATATAATGGCAAATACAGCAGCGTTTCGCCCTTAAATGACCGTTTTTCAAGTTAAAATGGTACAATCAACAATTTTGGCTTATCCATTTTGATTTATTTTTCCAAGCTACGACTTCTTCATAAATAGTAATTGATTTTACAGTATCAAGAACCAATATATAGTACAGACCAAAAGTTTGGACACACCTTCTCATCTCTAGAACAACTGTTAAGAGGAGACTTTGTGCAGCAGGCCTTCATGGTAAAATAGCTGCTAGGAAACCCCTGCTAAGGACAGGCAACAAGCAGAAGAGACTTGTTTGAGCTAAAGAACACAAGGAATGGACATTAGACCAGTGGAAATCTGTGCTTTGGTCTGATGAGTCCAAATTTGAGATCTTTGGATCCAACTACCGTGTCTTTGTAGAAAAGTTGAACAGATGGACTCTACATGCCTGGTTCCCACCGTGAAGCATGGAGGAGGAGGTGTGATGGTGTGGGGGTGCTTTGCTGGTGACACTGTTGGGGATTTATTCAAAATTGAAGGCACACAGAACCAGCATGGTTACCACAGTATCTTGCAGCGGCGTGCTATTCCATCCGGTTTGCGTTTAGTTGGACCATCATTTATTTTTCAACAGGACAATGACCCCAAACACATCTCCAGGCGGTGTAAGGGCTATTTGACTAGGAAGGAGAGTGATGGGGTGCTACACCAGATGACCTGGTCTCCACAGTCACCAGACCTGAACCCAATCGAGATGGTTTGGTGTGAGCTGGACCGCAGAGTGAAGGCAAAAGGGCCAACAAGTGCTAAGCATCTCTGGGAACTCCTTCAAGACTGTTGGAAAACCATTTCCGGTGACTACCTCTTGATGCTCATCAAGAGAATGCCAAGAGTGTGCAAAGCAGTAATGAAAGCAAAAGGTGGCTACTTTGAAGAACCTAGAATATAAGACATATTTTCAGTTGTTTCACACTTTTTTTAAGTATTTCATTCCACATGTTTTAATTCATAGTTTTGATGCCTTCAATGTGAATCTACAGTTTTCAGAGTCCTGAAAATAAAGAAAACTCTTTGAATGAGAAGGTGTGTCCAAACTTTTGGTCTGTACTGTATCTTTTTTTACAGCTGGAATTGGTAAATTTTAACTCCAATGTTACCCAAAATTAGCTCCGACCCCATTACCGTGGCTCCTTTGGTCATTAACTTCACTCATCATCCTTTTGGCATTTCCACCTACAGATAAGAATGGTGCCATTTCCATTTTTATTTTCTAGAACTGTAAAACAATCCTTTATTCACATGGAGGACAGAAGAACAAGCAATGAGCGTTTCACACTAACTAGTGCTTAATCTAGTGCCTAAGCCTAGATGAAGCCATAGGTAGTGTGAAACAGATGTTACTCCAGACAGATCTAGAAGAGAAAGTATCAATAAAGGACAGAAGTATTTTACCCAATTGTTTGATCTTTTGCACAGATTCATACCAATGACAGCCTCTAATGTTTGATAATTATCTATCCGATCTTGTGATTTCAATAGTTTTTCCTCATGGTTAATGTAATTCTCAATGTTCTTCCATTTATGACTGGATATTAGAGATGAGGGGACCCTTGGAAGTTCGGTTCGGCGGGTTCAGCCAGACTTTAGATAATGTTCAATTTGAGATCGGACTTGACCTGGACCCCAATGGAAGTCACTAAATGGGCAGTTCGGGTCTCCACCGCATGCAGCGCGCCATAAACAGATCAATTCCAGGGGCAGGTGATCTGGGTTTCTCCATTTTTTTCTCCATCCGATCACGCTGTTGTTACCCCCAGTGCAAGCTGATAAAACACTCTAAGTGGCTCACAGTTGGCCAAGCAACGAGCGTACCCGAGCAAAGCAATGCTCACGCAAGTGGTTTGCATACGTAAAGCACCCAAATTCTGAGGGGTTTTTGTAATCTGTGTTTGCTCCGAAACACCAAATCTTGGGTTCACTCATCTCTACTAGAAATGTTTATAATTCTCTCTTTCAAAAATATATTTGGCCAAATGATTGGTCGTACCACTTGTAGCCAGCATAAGTTCTAAAATTATTATTATTATTTATTATTATAGTGCCATTTATTCCATGGTGCTTTACAAGTGAAAAGGGTATGCATAGAAACAAGTACAACAATTGTTAACAATACAAGGCACAGACTGGTACAGGAGGTGAGAGGACCCTGCCCACGAGGGCTCACAGTCTACAGGGAATGGGTGAGGATACAGGAGGAGAAAGGAGCCTACCCATGAGAGCTCACAGTCTACAGGGGATGGGTGAGGGTACAGGAGGGGAGAGGAGCCTGCCCGTGAGGGCTCACAGTCTACAGGGAATGGGTGATGGTACAATAGGTGAGGACAGAGCTGGTTGCGCAGTGGTCTACTGGACTGAGGGTTATTGTAGGTTGTAGGCTTGTCGGAAAAAGTAGGTCTTCAGGTTCCTCTTGAAACTTTCCATAGTAGGAGAGAGTCTTATATGCTGAGGTAGAGCGTTCCAGAGTATGGGGGAGGCACGGGAGAAATCTTGTATGTGATGTGGGAAGAGGAGATAAGAGAGGAGTAGAGAAGGAAATCTTGTGAAGATCTGAGGTTGTGTGCAGGTAGGTATCGGGAGACTAGGTCACAGGAATATGGAGGAGACAGGTTGTGGATGGCTTTGTATGTCATAGTTAGTGTTTTGAACTGGAGTCTTTGGGCAATGGGAAGTTAGTGAAGGGATTGGTAGAGCAAAGAGGCTGGGGAATATCGAGGGGGGAGGTGGATTAAGCAGTGGCTGCAGAGTTTAGGATAGATTGGAGGGGGGCAAGAGTGTTGGAGGGGAGGCCACTCCGGTTGTTGACCCAATATATACTATCTAGTTGACTATTTTGAATTTTACTTCTTATCTTCAATTTTGCTCAAAAGTTTCTTGCTATTTTTTCATCATTATTAAGAGTAGTGTCCTCCAACTGCGCCATGATCATTGCTGTCATATCTCCGTCCTTTCGGTGTGAGCTTTGGCTGGTGTATGACAGTATCACTCATTCCCTGGATGACTGCGCTCATCTACTCCAATTCTTCCAGTAAAAGCTTTTTTTTTTACTGTTTGTTTTTAACATTCCCTAAAACTGAGCTTGTGTCATGCCGACTGCTCTTTGAAGGGAAATTTCCATCACGTTTATTCATGTCCTCTGCTCTCGTCCCTTAACTGCTGCTCCTTTGACCTTAATACGTTTTTTTTCTTGCTTCTATTGTATTCTGTCCCTCAAAACTCAATTACAGAGCATTCCACATTCAGCTATGCAGATACCGGCTGCCTTTTCTTTTTTTCTTTTTTTTTGTCCTATTTTCATGGGTGCTTTTATTAAGACACTTGTCATAGTGATTTTTGCATGTGACAGGGACGAGGTCATCTCCGCGGTGCTGAACATATCCCCTTCTTAATCCAATATGTCGAGCTTTTCTGAAGCGTGTGGTTATGTGGAATGTGTCGTTTACTTGTTTAAGAGATTGAGCTTTAATTGATGGTCTGATCATACATATTACATAGTTGACGCTGAATCCCCCCAGTATCAAGCAATAGCGGCACTAAAAAGGAGTTTTTATTTTTCTATCTGATTGTTTCATACCTGCACCGAGAGGTTTATGGATTGAGATATAACTTAATATATAAGGTCGTAATGGACTATTTCCAATATTGAAAATGATCATTTACTCTCAGGATCTTAGGACCCCCAATGATCCCAAGAACAGGGCACTGAAATGCCCCTTCACAATAGAGAGGTCATTCGATTCTATGAATACTAGATATTTATTTTTTGGTACTGTCACGGGTGACAGGTGGTTATGTGGTTTCTTGCAATAGAAGGTCAAAGCATTTGGCTACTCAAAATGATCCCTGACTTGCTCTTGTTTTTGCTTTTAGTATTCATTGTACTAGGTAGCTTTCCTGCTCTTCTCCTTTAGGACCCAGCGGAGCTCGCCTTCCATCCAGCTGTTGATCATCAGTATTCTCCATGTGTTTAAATGCTCCAAACTGCCCTGTACTTGTGCTGATGATATTATAAAGTTCATTCAAGCTCTGGGTGCAAACAGATGACTTGCACTCATCTGTTGTATCGTTGCTGAACTTCTACTTGAGTCATCTGTGGATAAGTAGTTCATGCATTTTCCCCGTGTGTCCTCCTTGTTGTCTTCTTTATTGTTTAGTGGGGGTGATGAAGAGCTCATCCCATCCTTTCCCTATCTGACACCCAGCACTAGAGATACCTAGGGTCAGGCTTGACGCATAGGTGCGTAACCTATCTAGTGTAGTGAGGGACCTTACGGACCAGTGGTAGGTTTGGTCAGGGGTCACCAACTCCGCCTCCCTAGACACAGGGTGTCCCTTCCCTTTCACCGTTTGCTTGGTGCTTCCCTGCACCTAGCGTGATAGGTTCTCCCTGTACTTTAAAGATGTAGTAACCTCTATCCATACACCTTTTTAGGATATATGGCCATCATCCAAAAAAAAATTCCATTTCCTTGGCTGGCGGTAGCTGTTGGCTGCATTTTGAAATTGGCCCTCCATTGGGGGATATACAGATTTCCCCTTCTTTACCTTTGCTCTTGGCTTGACTAAAGGCCGCTTTACATGCTACGACATCACTAAAGCGATCTCGTTGGGGTCACGGATTTTGTGACGCACATCCGGCCGCATTAGTGATGTCGTTGCGTGTGACACCTATGAGCGATTTTGAATCGTCTCAACAATGTTCAAAATTGCTAATTGGTGACATGACCCCTATTCCCAATTATCGTTGCTGCTGCAGTAGCGATGTTGTTCGTCGTTCCTGCGGCAGCACACATCGCTATGTGTGACACCGCAGGAACAACGAACCTCAATTTACCTGCGGCCGGCGTCAATGAGGAAGGAAGGAGGTGGGCGGGATGTTACGTCCCGCTCATCTCTGCCCTTCCGCTTCTATTGGGCGGCCGCTTAGTGACGTCGCTGTGACGCCAAACGAACCGCCCCCTTAGAAAGGAGGCGGTTCGCCGGTCACAGCGACATCGCTAGGCAGGTAAGTGCGTGTGATGGGTCCGCGCGATTTTGTGCGCCACGGATAGCGATTTGCCCGTGAGGCACAAACGATAGGGGCAGGTACGCACGCTAGCGATCTCGCTAGCGAGATCGCAGCGTGTAAAGCGGCCTTTATGCTCATGTGTGGAGCCAGATGACCAGCTTTTTGAAAAAAAGTCATGATTTTGCAATGCTCTGTTGGGAGATGTTTATACTATATGTGACAATATTTGTCCAATCTGTGGTTGTGATATAAATTGCAATTCTTGGGCAAAGTTGAGAAAAGTGAAAGATGGACAGATCTGTAAAAAAAAACAAAAACATTACAACCCCACACACTTATTGTAGGAGAGCTGTAGCTTGGCCCAAATTGTCAGAAGAGACTTATGTAACCCTCGTTCATATGTCACCTCTCTACCATCAGCAAGCCCCATTTTCATTGCAGTTTATGTGATGGGAGAAATGCAGATAATTGAGTTTTTCAACTTCATTCTGACCAAATCATGCACTTTTCCGCGCTGTACCGAATTTACTTCCAACTGACTAGAACTAGAAAAAGGGTCCATCTTCAACATACAGTACCAGATTAATCCATGAGTTGTGTCTAACGCCTACTGATAAGAATGGTGCCGTTTCCATTTTCTAATCTATATTCTCTACAACTGCAAAATGATCCTTTATTCATATGTCAAAGAAACAGAATAAAAAGCAATGGCTATTTCACACTAGCGCTTCATCTAGTGTTTAAACCTACATGAAGCGCTAGTGTGAAATGGAGGTTTCCTTTTCTGTATCTTCTGTCCACCATATAATTAAAGGTCAAGGACTGTTTTAAAGTTCAAAACGATTCTTTATTTGTATGTCAGACAGAAGAAACTGAAGAAAAAGCAATGGCCGTTTCGCTTTAGGGCTTCATCTACTGTTTAATGCTAGATGAAGCACTAGTTCGTGTGTAACGGATGTTGCTTCCTTTTCTATATCTTGTGTCCACCATATAAATAAATGACTGTTTTAAGGTTCAAAACGATCCTTCATATATCAGACAGAAGAAACAACAAGATGAGGCGCTAGTTAGCATGAAACTGATATAGTTTCCTTTACTGTATCTTTGGTCCATCCTAAAAATAAATGACTGTTTGACATATGAATAAAGGATTGTTTTGAACTGTAATGTAACAGTCATTGACTTTTATGATGGACAGAAGATACAAAAAAGGAAACAATATTAGTTTCATGCTACCTAGCACTTCATCTAGATTTAAACACTAGATGAAGCGCTAGTGTGAAACGGCCATTGATTTTCTTCTGTTTTTTTTTGTCTGACATATGAATAATGGATAATTTTAAACTGTAAGACAGAAGAAAATCAATGACCGTTTCACACTAGTGCTTCATCTAGTGTTTAAAACTGCCATTGATTTTCTTCTGTTTCTTCTGACTGATATATGAATAAAGGATCGGTTTGAACTGTAAGACAGAAGAAAATCAATGACCGTTTCACATTAGCGCTTCTTCTAGTGTTTAAACCTAGCTGAAGCACTAGTTAGATTGAAATGAATGTTGTTTCCTTTTCTGTATCTTCTGTCCACTGTATATTTAAAGGACTGTTTTAAAGTTCAAAAAGATCCTTCATTCATATGTCAGACAGAAGAAGCAGAAGAAAAAGCAATGGCTGTTTCACACTAGCGCTTCATCTATTGTTTTTAAACCTAGATGAAGCACTATTTAGTTTGAAATGGATGTTGTTTCCTTTTCTGTATCTTCTGTCCACCGTATAATTAAAGGACTGTTTTAAAGTTCAAAAAGATCCTTTATTCATATCTCAAAGAAACCGAAGAAAAGGCAAAGGCCGTTTCACACCAGCGCTTCATCTAGTGTTTAAACCTAGATGAAGAGCTAGTTAGCGTAAAAAAGGATGTGGTTTCCTTTTCTGTATCTTCTGTCCACCGTATAATTAAAGGACTATTTTAAAGGTCAAAAAGATCCTTTATTCATATGTCAAAGAAACCGAAGAAGAAGCAATGGCCGTTTCACAGTAGCGCTTCATCTAGTGTTTAAATGGATATTGCTTCCCTTTCTGTATCTTCTGTCCACCATATAAATTAAGAAGGGTTTTAAAGTCGTTGGGTAAATACCACCGTTTATTCTTACCATCGTGAATCTACTGAAGACTTATTGGTCTATCGAGCCCCACTGTAGGTTTATAGACAGCTGTCCCGATATTAAATCAAATCAGCTTTATTGGCAGGACCAAACACAAATTAGTTTTGCCAAAGCAAGTGTACACTAGGGACGATGATGGGTGGGTACTATAGGAAGGATGGATGGAGCACATCCAGGGTGGGGACTGTGGGGGCACATCTAGGGTGGGGGCTATGGAAGTCCATGGCTTATGATGGGGCACATCCAGGGTGTGGACTGTGGGGGCACATCTAGGGCGGGGGCTATAGAAGTCAATGGCTTATGATGGGGCACATCCAGGGTGTGGACTGTGGGGGCACATCTAGGGCGGGGGCTATGAAAGTCAATGGCTTATGATGGGGCACGATGAGGGACGATGATGGGTGGGTACTGTAGAAAGGATGGATGGGGCACATCCAGGGTGGGGCTTGTGGGGGCACATCTAGGGTGGGGGCTGTGGAAGTCCATGGCTTATAATGGGGCACATCCATGGTGGGGACTGTAGGGGCACATCTAGGGTTGGGGCTATGGAAGTCCATGGCTTATGATGGGGAATATCCAGGGTGGGGACTGTGGGGGAACATCTAGGGTGAGGGCTATGGAAGTCCATGGCTTATGATGGGGAACATCCAGGGTGGGGAGTGTGGGGGCTATGGATCTCCATGGCTTATGATGGGGCACATTCAGGGTGGAGACTGTGGGGGCACATCTAGGGTGGGGGCTATATAAACACCTGTCAACCTCTTATATACTGATTGTCCTCTTTTAGTAGTGCCTATCCAATACCTTTACTAAGGATCTATTTTCTATAAGTTTAACTTTACAATTTGCCTAAGTTTAGCCTCCTCTTTTCTAAAGCTTGACCTTTTACTTTGGCCTCCTCATGCTGACAATCTGCTCCAGCTCCGGGCCAAAGTAAACTCCTGCATTCCATGAAATCAGGCAGAGGCCACAAATCTCTCTGCCCCAATTATTTCCTAATGAGTAGACGTGGAATGATTCTGATGCACTCTAGTTACTTAATATCAAAAAAAAGGCTTACGAAACCACAAGCCCCCATTTTAACCCGAGAGCCTTCACTAATGAATCATGGACTCCCTCCGTTAGCCACATACCTCTTGTAAAAACTTTTATCTCTTTGTTCTGTTTTGTAGCACCGTCCTCGTGATATTAGAGATAGGGTTCATTAAATTTTACGAAAAAAAAAAATTTGGAATGTAAAACTTGCCGGTGGAATGGAGAAACCGTTGTTGAAAAGACCCAGACCTCCTGTTAACACCATACTTTTATCTAGTAATCACAGCCTGCGGGAGACAAAATAACAATTCATCTGTAAAACAAGATTAACTCATTTAAGGTAGTCAGTGATCAGAGGGAACCACCGAGCTGTTATCTTGTCTGAACGAGAGTCTAACATCGGAGGGGCCATTCTGGTTCAGAGCCCCTATGTAGCGAGCCCGGCTTGTTGAAAGTAATTGGACCCTGTCAGGGTCTGTGCCTTTTGTGAGATATGGAAATCACAATGGAATACTATTAATCTCTGACAAATCCCCACTCATCTGATAAAGACTTTATACCTCGTTTCTTCATTACAACACCTTGCTAACCACTTTCAAGTCTCGGCTCCTCTGCCCTTTGCAGTTGTAACCCCACTACCGTTGAGAACGGGATCAGCATGTTAATGAGGAGGTTCTTGTAGAGTGTACAAATCTGCAGTGTGCTCTCCCCGGGAAAAATGACAAAAAAGATTTGTTGCGTAACTGAATGGAACGGGCCCTGTTGAGTTTAAGAAACAAACGCGCAGATAATAATGGGTTCAATAACCACGTAACCTACATTATAAAAAAAATAAATAAATTAACTCAAAATAATTTACAGCCGAAAAATTTCAGTTGTAATTGTATTAATCGGTGCACCGTTGTGAAATAGAAACAGTGGCTTGCATAGGGTACAAACTAGTGGAAAGTTAAAATGTATATCCACACTCCAGGCATGGAAAAGTCAGAACTAGTGATGGGCAGACTCGTAGATAGCCGGGATTGCCGGGTCAAACCGGGTGTAAAAAAAACCCCCTTAGTTCAGGCCCAGAACTGATCCCAGATATATGTTCGCATGCGGATCCCCATATAAGTCTATGGGGACCAGAATGCAGTGCTTTAAAATGGTAGTAAAAGGGATGGGGGTATTGGAGCAAGCGCGTTACACTTACCGAGTCTCCCATGCTGCTCGAATGCTACTTCCGGGGCCGCTTTTTATCCCTCATGCATATGCATTGGTTGCCCTGCCCACTGGCAGTCCCTGTGTTTGTGATTGGTTGCAGTCAGATGCGCCTCCACCCTGTGTGACAGCATGTCTGGTTGCAATCAATTAGAGGCGCTGTGTATGCTTCTCTATTGCTGTAAAAATAAATAAAATTGGCGCAAAATCCCCCATGTTATGATACCCAGCACAGATAAAGCATATGGCTATAAGCTGCAGCTCTCAGCCGTGCGCTTATCTTATCTTGGCTCAAAATAAGAGACCACACGCATTTTTTTTAAAAAAAAAAAGATTAAAATTAATGATTTTAAGAAACAGCGCGCAGTCCCCCCAATTTTGATATGCAGCCATGATAAAGGCAACAGCTGGGGGCTGGTATTCTCATGCTGGTTAGACCCATGCTTATTGGGCCCATCAGCCTAAAAATCACAGCCTGCGATAGTAGATGTGATAATTCTGTAACTTTTCCCAGCTAATCCCGATTGCCCTTGTGCCGTGGCAGTTGAGGTAATAAGCGGTTAATAACAGCTCACAGCTTCCAGTAAGCCGTAGATTAGTGATGGGAGGCATCTATGATATTTACCCCCCCATTGCTAATACTATAAGTGAATAGAAATAAACACATACCAAAAAAATGTTTATTTGAAATAAAATACAAAAAACACCCTCGTTCACCCCTTTTATTAGCCCCCAAAACAGCCAGGTCCAATGTAATCCACACAAGGTCCCATGACGATTCTGGTTCTGCTTCATCTGAAGTGACAGCATGCAGCCATAGAACATGTACACACGCTGTGAGGTTCAGGCAGAAACTGAACTGTGCGATGAGCGGTGATGTCACTCAGGTTATTTGCAGTCACGGCCCTCCACCTGTGATTGCAGGTAATGTGACCCCTGATGTCCTCATTGAACTCAGTGACCTCACCTCGAGATGGAATGGTGTTGGTATGAAAGGCTCTATTATTTTACCTTGGGGAAACATGGAATCAGAAGAGGTTCTCCTGGTAGTAGACAACCCCTTTAAGCACAAGCTCTTTTGACCCACTTATTGCTATGCAACAACGTACAGTTACCTTATATCTTTCCACTTCTCTCCACCAAAGACAAATATAAGAATTTTGACTGACAACCAAGTGAGATGAGGAGGATGTTTGTTTGTCAACTCACACTTTTTATCTCCTTGATAAATTGCACCTTTCTGATTTTAAAATGCATTTGATGACAAGAAGCTTCTGTTCTTTTATTTTTTTTTCCCCCAGAATGGGCTAATCCCTCTTGCTTTTCTCGGATGTTGGTTCAGACAGATAGAAGCAATATGCAGAGAGATGTTTAGCATCTCATCTGGTCTGACCATACCATTCCTCTCCCTCCCGCTGAGTCTAAACACATGAAAGTCATGTACAGACAGCAATGTCGTCTTTTGCTACAAGTCACGATCTTTTTGTTCAGGGTGTTTGAACAAAAAGCAAAGCGTTTCCTTCTGTCTTTTTTGGATTTCGAAAAAAATGAAAAAAAAAGTCTGCAGAGAATAATTCTAGGTGCAGAGAGCACTAATAGCTTTCTTTTGAGTTCCCGTTCCTTTAAGTTTCCCCATTTACACAAAAAAGTCAATAGTACGGGCTTTACAAATAGGACATTCGGGAAATATGCTGACAAAATATATACATATATGAAACACAGTCTGTCCTCTTTGAACTACAAGATGTCCTATTAATGTCTTAGTTTGTCTGGGTTTTGTTGGCAAATTTCTGTCTTTTGTAGCTTAAATCTCAAAGGTTTCTGAATTCTGGAACTATTCTATGTTTGCAGTACACAATGAGTAAAAAGTAAAGTTTTCATTCTGGAGAAGACGTCTCTTCATTATGTGTTAATGATGCCCAATGTGGATTCATTTTTTAGCTTTTGGTTTAATGAGGTTCTTCTCATTGGGCACTCAGGTTACCAAATTGTAAGATGTCCCTAAGGTGTTCTGCTTCCTAAAGAAGTAATTGTCACGGGGTATGTAATGACAGGACAGGGGACCTTATACTGGCTCTCAGACTCGAGACCTTGTACTGTCTCTTATCTCAGGGGTAGGTTTGATGGTATCCAGGTCCGAGCCCCCAGTGTAACTCTGACTCTTGTCCGAGCCCTGATCTTACGCCTCCTCTCCCCCACCCTTGGGGAGGGCTGAAAAACACAATATCAAAATCCAACAGAAACGACATGGACCAGGGAGAACGAAAACTAGGTTTTATGGTAGCCAAGTCTGAGCCCCCAGTGTAACCCTGATTCTTGTCCGAGCCCTGATCTTACTCCGTCTCTCCCCCACCCTTGGGGCGGGCTGGAAAACACTAGCAAAAGCCCACAGAAACGATATGGACCAGGGAGAACTAAAACTGATACACACTGCACTCAAAAACAAAGGGAAGACGATATGTGTACAGGGGAAGTTAACTCACAATAAGGGAACGTCCGCACCATACAAATTTGCAACATCACTATAAACAGGTTCACCACAAAGACCGGGATCGCTGGAGCTTATGCTGAAGCTATCATCGGTGCATACTGATTGAAAGCTGTGCCTTAAATAGGAAGGAGACAGTTCAACCAGAGCTCCTAGATCCTGCTCGCCAGTCTGCAGGCATTAACCCCTTCAGCCCCCAGCCTATTTTGACCTTACTGACCTCGCCATTTTGTGCAATTCTGACCAGTGTCCCTTTATGAGGTTATAACTCTGGAACGCTTCAACGGATCCTGGCGATTCTGACATTGCTTTTTGTGATATATTGTACTTCATGAAAGTGGTAGATTTAGGCCGATATTTTTTGCGTTCATTTTTGAAAATTTCGGAAATTTGGCGAAAATTTAGAAAATTGCGCAATTTTCAAAATTAGAAATTTTATGCCCGTAAAGCTGAGAAATATGTCACACAAAATAGTTACTAAATAAAATTTCCCACGTGTTTACTTTACACCAGCGCAATTTTCAAAACAAACATTTTTTTTGTTAGGAAGTTCGAAGGGGTTAAAGTTCATCAGTAATTTCTCATTTTTCCAACAAAATTTACAAATAACTTTTTTTAGGGACCGTATCAGATTTGAAGCGACTTTGAAAGGCCTAGGTGACAGAAAATACCCAAAAGTGACCCCATACTAAAAACTGTACCGCTCAGGCTACTCAAAACCACATCCAAGAAGTTTATTACCCCTTTAGGTGCTTCACAAGAATCAAAGCAATGTGGAAGGAAAAAATGAAAATTTGCTTTTTTTACACAAAAATGTTATTTTAGCCATAAAATGTAGCATTTCACAAGGGTGTCAGGAAAAATTATACCATAAAATTTATTGTGCAATTTCTCCTGAGTACACAGATACCTCATATGTGGTGGAAATCAAGTGTTTGGGTGCACGGCAAGGCTCAGAAGGCAAGGAGCGCTATTTGACTTTTGGAGCTAATTTTCCATTCAAAAAGTCAAATGGCGCTCCTTCCCTTCCGAGCCCTGCCGTGCACCCAAACAGTGGTTTATGACCACATATGAGGTATCTATGTACTCAGGAGAAATTGCCCAACAAATTTTAGGATCCATTTTATCCTGTTGCCCATGTGAAAATGAAAAAAATTGAGGCTAAAAGAAAATTTTTGAAAAAAAAGTACTTTTTCATTTTTACGGATCAATTTGTGAAGCACCTGGAGGTTCAAAGTACTCACTATGCATCTAGATAAGTTCCTTGGGAGGTCTAGTTTCCAAAATGGGGGTCACTTTTGGGGGAGCACCAATGTGTAGGCACACAGGGGCTCTCCATACGCGACATGGTGTCTGCTAACAATTTGAATGGAAAATTAGCTCCAATTATTTACGGACACCATGTGGCATATGGAGAATATGTAGTGTATGTCAGGTTGGTGTGTGTGTGTGTGTGTAGTGTAGTGTAGTATACGTCAGGTTGGTGTGTGTGTGTAGTGTAGTATACATCAGGTTGGTGTGTGTGGTGTTTACCACACACACATCAACCTGACGTACACTACACCCCACACCACACACCAACCTGACTTGGTGTATGTTAGGTTGGTGTGTGGTGTATGTCAGGATGGTGTGTGTGGTGTATACTACACCACACATACCAACCTGACGTACACTACACCACACACACACATCAACCTGACCTACACTACACCACATACCAACCTGACGTAGTGTATGTCAAGTTGGTATGTGGTGTAGTGTAGGTCAGGTTGATGTGTGTGTGTGTGTTGTGTAGTGTACGTCAGGTTGGTATGTGTGGTGTAGTATACACCACACACACCATCCTGACATGCACCACACACCAACCTAACATACACTAAGTAAGGTTGGTTTGCAGTGTGGTATGGGGTAGTGTACCTCAGGTTGGTGTGTGTCAGGTTGATGTGTTGTGTAGTATACACCACACACACACACACACACACACACACACACACAACCTGATGTACACTACAACACACACACCAACCTGACGTACACTATACCACACCGCATACCAACCTGACGTAGTGTATTTTAGGTTAGTGTGGTGTAATGTACTTCAGTTTGGTGTGTGTGGTTTAGTGCACTTGGAGGTTACTCACACTTTACTGTGGGTCTTCCTCCATGGCCTCCGGCTTCTTCTGCTCCCGGCCTCCGGCTCTTCTCCTCCCGGCCTCCGGCTCTTCTCCTCCCGGCCTCCGGACGATTTCTTGTCCTGCGACGTCAAGTCTGTGTCACTGGAGGAGGAAGAGTGGGAGAAATAGAGAAAAGTGGGACCCTCTCCCTCACTATCAGCTATGGAGGGACGAGCAGGACATTTGTGTGCGCGTGTGCAAAAAAACCCCAAACCCTAAACTTTATTTTAGTGTGCGTGTGTATGTGCAAGTGTTTGGTGAAACTTTCTACTGCAGGAGAGGGCTGAGGAGATACAGGAGCCGTAATCACTGGGACGCAATCACCAGGGCACAGGGGGACGCAATCACAGGGGGATGCAATCACAGGGACGCAATCGCAAAGGTGTAATTACCAGGGCGCAGGGGGACGCATAATCACAGGGGCACAGTCGCAGGGATGCATAATCACAGGGGCGTAATCACTGGGGCGCAGGGGGATGCAATCGCAGGGGGACGCAATCGCAGGGGCGCAGATGGGACGCAGATCGCAGGGGCGCAGGTGGGGCGATCGCAGGGGGCGCAGGTGGGGCGATCGCAGGGGGCGCAGGTGGGGCGATCGCAGGGGGCGCAGGTGGGGCGATCGCAGGGGCGCAGGTGGGGCGATCGCAGGGGTGCAGATTGCAGGGGCGCAGGTGGGGCGATTGCAGGGGCGCAGATCGCAGGGGCGCAGGTGGGGCGATCGCAGGGGCGCAGGTGGGGCGATCGCAGGGGCGCAAATCACAGAGGCGCAGGTGGGGCGATCGCAGGGGCACAGATGGGGCGATCGCAGGGGCGCAAATCACAGGGGCGCAGGTGGGGCGATTGCAGGGGCGCAGATCGCAGGGGCGCAGATCGCAGGGGCGCAGTTGGGGCGATCGCAGGGGCGCAGATCACAGGGACGCAGGTGGGGCGATCGCAGGGGCGCAGATCGGGCGATCGCAGGTGGGGCGATCGCAGGGGCGCAGATCACAGGGGCGCAGATCGCAGGGGCGCAGATCGCAGGGGCACAGGTGGGGCGATCGCAGGGGCGCAGATCGCAGGGGCGCAGGGGGGTCCGGGTGATCACTACCCTGCTGCCCAGTGATTACCCACCTGCTGCCCAATGATCGGCCTCTTGCTGCCCAGTGATCAGCCCCCTGCTGCCCAGTGATCAGCCCCCTGCTGCCCAGTGATCAGCCCCCTGCTGCCCAGTGATCACCAGGGCTGGGGATTGATCACTGACATCAGCAGCGGTCACTCACACCAGCCGGGTGTCAGAAGCAGGACACCGGCGGAGAGTGATCACAGGCAGCAGAGGTCGGGGAAGGCAGTGGAGGTCAGTGTGGGTTGGGGGGGTAGAATCGGACGACGGAGGAGCAGAGGTCGGGGTGGGGGTGGGATCGGACAACGGGGGGGGGGGGGACGGAAGACAGCAGAGGGGAGCGTGGAACAGCACAGAAGGGAGGGGGAAGACAGCACAGAAACGAAGGGAAAGACAGCAAAGAGGGGAGAAAAACTTACCGGATGGTGATCGGTGGCGGCAGATCGCGGTGGCAGCGGCAGCAGGTGACCCTCCTCTTCAGCGTCGCAGTCCACGGTCAGGATGAAGCTGAAGGGGGAGGGCACCCACTGATCACATCGCTCCTTCACATCTGATTGGAGGGATAGCATCACATGGACGCTACCTCCAATCAGATGGGGGGGGCATTACACGGAGCTCTCCCTGCTCCAGCCAATGGCTGATGATATTGCATCATCAGCCATGGCTGGATTGTAATATCTCACCAAGTTTGATTGGTGAAATATTACAATCGTTCTGATTGAATGTGAAAGTGACACTTTCAACAGCCAATCAGAGCGATCGTAGCCACGGGAGGGGGGCAAAGCCACCCTCCCTGGGCTCAACTACAAGTCCTTATGTACCTGCAGCGCTGGTGACATTTCAGTAAATCCGGTCACCAGCGCTGCAGGAACGGAAACCCGCGATGACGCATATGGTGTGTCAAAGGTCGGGAAGGCACAAGGTTTCATGACGCATATGGTGCGTCAAAGGTCGGGAAGGGGTTAACTCCTGCAGGGCTGAAGACCAGTGAACCTGAATTAGCCGATGCCCGGCTCGGGCTGAACAATTCTGAAGCCTCAGGTTGCTTGTCAGACTCTGTAGTGTGAACAGAGTCTGACGCTGCTGCGCCACCTAGTGCGTGCAGAGCTGAACATCACATGACAGTAATAAATTAAACTAAAGCTCACCCGCAGGAGAAAGTAAGCATTACATTGAAATCCATTGGCTGTGTGTTAAATGCTTGGATGTATCAGGTTCGCCATCAAGAGGTGCTCTATTTAACCGCTCTTCCCTCTGGCTCTTTGATCCAGTATATTAAATATATTTTAGATAACAACTATAAATGTATTTTCCCGGAAGGAATATTATTTAGTTTGTCCCCATCTACCAAAATTTTCATGCCCGTTTAACCCCACCTTGATCGACCCAAGAATCGCACTTTTAGGCATATTTTAGTAGAATAGAAAGGTTGGGATGATGATGAAACACAGAGCTCAATTTTCATTGTAATTATAATTATTAATGGATTAACTTGCTTCATTTCCATAGAAGTTGTTAAAACATCTCGTAGATTAAAGTAAAATACATATGCATAGTGGAGTTCCAATGTTTTCTAATGCGCATGTAATGCAAAAGGGGAGCAGTAAATCCTCCCCTTCTCTGCAACATCATCATCAGGATTTGCATAAATGTGTTGTAATTTTGTGAAAGTTACTATATGTATAAACTAATTTTATCCGGTCTTAAGTGGGCTTTACACGCAGCGATATCGCTAGCAAGTGTACCCGCCCCCGTCGTTTGTGCGTCACGGGCAAATCGCTGCCCGTGGCACACAACATCGCTAACACCCGTCACACTATACTTACCTACCTAGCGACGTCGCTGTGGCCGGCGAACCGCCTCCTTTCTAAGGGGGCGGTTCGTGCAGCGTCACAGCAGCGTCACTAAGCGGCCGCCCAATAGAAGCGGAGGGGCGGAGATGAGCGGGACGAACATCCTGCCCATCTCCTTCCTTCCTCATTGCGTGCGGCCGCAGGTACGATGTTGTTCCTCGTTCCTGCGGTGTCACATGTAGCGATGTGTGCTGCGGCAGGAACGACGAACAACATCGTACCTGCAACAGCAACGATAATTGGGATAGGAATGACTGGACAACGATCAACTATATGGTGAGTATTTTTAATCATTAATGGTCGTTCCTGCAGTGTCACACGTAACAACGTCGCTAACAAGGCCAGATGTGCGTTACGAATTCCGTGACCCCAACGACATCTTGTTAGTTATGTCGTTGCGTGTAAAGTCCGCTTAAGTCTATGGCACCATTGCTAAATGTGCCCTACTATGGAAGAGCCGCACAGTTGGGGATGAACTGCTGTACCAGACAGCCTATGATTGGCAATGATTCTGCAAAATGAATCAATATTTCTTCCTAAAGGCCCTCCATACATCTTTGGTCCAACCATCCTGAGTCTTCTCCACTCTCCCCGTAATGATGATGGTAGGAAAGAGAGTAATTGGGCAGTAGGTATCTCAGTGTGTGATCCGTTTGCTATTATGGGAAGATATATTTTGGAAACGGCATTCTCCACCAGTTGAAAACACTTGAATGCTCAGCCAAGCTGAACATTCGTGTAGCTGTCGGCCAAATGTTTCTTCTCATGTTTATGCCAAGCTAAAGACAACATCCTATGAGCCTATGGTTTTTTCAACACTCTTCTATAGCCCTTGTGGACCCACACAACCATTTACTGAACGATCATCCGGAGAGTGGTCGCTACACTAACTCTTTTGAGTCCATACTGCTGTCGGCCAAATGTTTCTTCTCATGTTTATGCCAAGTTAAAGACAACTTCCATAGCCCTTTTAGATAGAGAAGAGCAAAACTGAGGTTCAAGGTTTGGGTTCGGAAACAGACTTAAAAAAACAAAACAACAAAGTTCGGGTTCGAAGCTCGAGTGAGTTATAGGTGCAAACCAATCAAGCGAGCAGCGCTGTGTTTGGGTATGAGAGATGTTCAGCCCTGTGAAATCCGCGTGCAGTGTTTGAACGACTCACACTCGGGGTAAAATCAGCATGATCTGATGTAATGTGCACACACATAAAAAAGAAAAAAAAACATTGAAAAACCTCACCCAGCCAACCCTGGAAGTGTTCTGCTTATGGCTGACTGCATGTGACATAAACTGCCCATTTACTGACTTCCATTGAGGTTCGGTTCAAGACAGGGTGACAAACCGAACCTTATCTAAGGTTCAAATGTGTCCTGTGAACCGAACCTCCAAAGGTTCACTCATCTCTACTTATGGACCTACACAATCGTTGATTGAACGTTCATCAGTAGAGTGAGCGTTAAACTAACTTATTTGAGTCCATACTTGCTGTCGGGCAAATGTTTCTTCCATAGCCCTCATGGACCCACACAACCATTGATGGAACAATCATTTGGAGAGTGATCGTTACAACTAATTTGTGTTGATACCAGCTATCGGGCAAATGTTTCTTCCATAGCCCTTATAGACCCACACAACCATTGACTGAACGATCATTTGGAGAGTGTTACACTAACTCTTTTGAGTCCATACCGGCTGTCAGTCAAATGTTTCTTTCATAGCCCTCATTGACCCACATCTTTCTTCCATAAAAATTAAGGACTCAAACAACCATTTGGAGAGTGATCGTTTCACCAACTCTTTTGAGTCCATACTGGCTTTTACACTCACTTATCTTGGTCTTGGTTGACAAATGTAAAAGCCAATATGGCCAAAGATGAGTCAATGGTTGTTCAGCCACCAAAATACTTATATCTAATGACACGGGAGGTTATTCTAAGAACATTTTAAGATCATTCTCCCCGAGAAGACTATGGAAGGAATATGTCATCCACTACCAACTTCTTTTCAGACATTGACTGTCTATCCTGTTTACATTTGCATAGTTCTCATTGGTGAGCTAAAACAATCCTTATGGTTGAAATAACCCGTTTTCATCAACTTTAGTCTAACGTGGATAGGCACCGTCACTGATAAGAGGGACTCGCTCTATATCTTCGTAAGAGGACGTTACCTTATAGGAGTAGTCAAGTTATCAATATGGAATATGCAAAGTCTTGTTCTTAAGGTTTTAACAAGAGGAGCACACAAGCCTGAAATCACTTTGCTCTCAACAGGATTTATCACATTTCAGCGGACTGAGTGCTTAGGCACACTACATGCCTACTGAAGCAAATGGCAATGAGCAACATGCAAACCTAAACAGAGGACCACTCAGGTATGAAACTATTGCTGAAAAGATTGGGTTACACAACATAAATATTTCGGCGACTCTTCCTGGCCTCATTACAAGTAGGCGCCGTTTTCTGGGAACACCGCTGGTTGGGGGTCTTGTTTTATTTGTAAACTTATATGTCCCTGAAATCTCATGGTATATCTCGGCCACAAAGTGCTTAGTTGGGAGTAAAAACAAAACAAAAAAAAAAGCAATAAAAGAAAATTGATGTTATTTTCGGTCTTGACTTAATCCCTCAAGATGAAATGCTCTTAAAAGCGGAATAAAATATGAACTTAGAAAGCAGATGCCTTTAATGAGGTCCTCTGTTACATTACCACCTGTAAAACTAGAACAAATAGGCACTATATCAGCAGAATAATAAGAAACACCACATAAAACAAAACATATTGTAAAAATGACTCTAAACAATCGGTGGGGGGAATCTATGGACAAACAGATGAGTTCATCCTCTGTGCTTTCGGGTTGGGCGCAAATGGCCTACAATATACTGCGAGGAATATATTACTGGTATGGTATGGAGTGACTAGAGATTGCTTGAGGCGTTAATAAAATAATTTTTTTACTAGTTTGACTCATGATGATGGAGAAAAATATGTCCTTAGACCATTTTTATTGCAATTCAAAACATAGGAGGTAGAAATCCTTCTGAAGAACTGGAAATTGCTAGACGATTATATCTCCACACGGGAATTCATCTAGGACTGTAAGGCACTGTTATGGCAAATGCAAAAAGTTCTTCAGAGGATCTGGAGATCGCTTAACGATTACAGCTCCACAAGGGAATTCATGTAGCACTGTACAGCACTGTTATGGCAAACACAAGAAGTCCTTCAGAGGAACTGGAGATCGCTAGATGATTACAGCTCCGCAAGGGAATTCATCTAGGACTGTACGGCACTGTTATGGCAAATGAAAAAAGTCCTTCAGAGGATCTGGAGATCGCTTAACGATTACAGCTCCACAAGGGAATTCATGTAGGACTGTACAGCACTGTTATGGCAAACACAAGAAGTCCTTCAGAGGAACTGGAGATCGCTAGATGATTACAGCTCCGCAAGGGAATTCATCTAGGACTGTACGGCACTGTTATGGCAAATGAAAAAAGTCCTTCAGAGGATCTGGAGATCGCTTAACGATTACAGCTCCACAAGGGAATTCATGTAGGACTGTACAGCACTGTTATGGCAAACACAAGAAGTCCTTCAGAGGAACTGGAGACCGCTAGATGATTACAGCTCCGCAAGGGAATTCATCTAGGACTGTACGGCACTGTTATATGGCAAATACAAGAAGTCCTTCAGAGGAACTGGAAATCGCTGGACGATTACAGCTCCACAAGGAAATTCATGTAGGACTGTACAGCACTGTTATGGCAAATGCAAAAAGTGCTTCAGAGGAACTTGAGATTGCTAGACTATTACAGCTCTGCAAGGGAATTCATCTAGGACTGTACAGCACTGTTATGGCAAATAAAAGAAGTCCTTCAGAGGAACTGGAGATCGCTGGACGATTACAGCCCCACAAGGGAATTAATCTAAGATTGTACAACACTGTTATAGCAAACACAAGTGGCAGATTTTGGTACAAGCTCTTCCTCTTTCCTACTTTTCAAAACTAAAAATGAAGCGAGGAGGGATTAATTTGACGGGGTTAGGATTTTCTTGCCGAGTCCTTCAGGACTCATTCAAACGTCAGTATGTGATTTTCACATATCCTACTTTTTTATCAGACTACGTGGTCCCCATAAAATTGCGGATCAAATCGTCAATGCAAGTCTATGGGATTGGGAAAAAATTGTACTGTCCATTTTTTCTGTACTGATAGATCACAGAAGCTGGAGAAACTTTTTTTTTTCTTGTTTTTCATCCAAGAAAAACTGGTGAAATTCGAAGCATATTTTGATGACACTCTGCGGAAACTTGGATGAAAAACACTGGTAAAACTCCAAGAAAAACTGGTGAAATTCCGAGCAAATTTCGATGATACTCTGCTGAAAGTGGTCAAATTAGCTTGGTTTTTCTCCTACGTCTGAATAAGACCTAATTCACTCTTTCTTCATTGTGACCATGTCTTCATTTCTTCATATGGTTTCCTACAACTTTGCAACATTGTGGAAAATATTCTTTTGATATAAACATTGAGTCTCCGAGATGGTACCCTTAAATGCCCAAAGGCATAATTCTACAACTAAAGATATCACCTATCCATAGAAGAATGGAGAAAGTCCAATAGATGATGTATGGAGCGGAAATTGGGCATTCATCCTCTCTACTCTATTCAGATAGGTCCATACTTGGGCTGCAGTCCTGGAGAGTCTTAGGGGCACTTTGCACACTACGACATCGCAAGCCGATGCTGCGATGCCGAGCGCGATAGTCCCTGCTCCCGGCGCAGCTGCGATATCATGGTGATAGCTGACGTAGCGAACATTATCGCTACAGCAGCTTCACATGCACTCACCTGCCCTGCGACGTCGCTCTTGCCGGCGAACCGCCTCCTTCCTAAGGGGGCGGGTCGTGCAGCGTCATAGCGACGTCACACGGCAGGCGGCCAGTAGAAGCGGAGGGGCGGAGATGAGCGGGACGTAAACATCCCGCCCACCTCCTTCCTTCCGCATAGCTGGCTGGGACACAGGTTGGAGATGTTCCTCGCTCCTGCGGCTTCACACACAGCGATGTGTGCTGCCGCAGGAACGAGGAACAACATCGTAACATCGGTCTTTCCCAATTCATGGAAACGACCGAGGCTACATCGATGATACGATTACGACACTTTTGTGCTCGTTAATCGTATAAAAAAGGCTTTACACACTACGATGTCGAGAGCGACGCCGGATGTGCGTCACTTTCGATTTGACGCCACCGACATTGCACCTGCGATGTCGTAGTGTGCAAAGTGCCCCTTAGTGTTTGGACGCCTAGTAATCAGTAAATTATCCACTAAATTTCAATTGTTGGACTCCTCTTTTAAGAAAAAAAAACACTAGAGATATAAAAAAAACGAAAGAAATTTACAATGAGCAATTTATACATGCCATAGGCTGCTTTCACACTGCGTTCCTCGCCCCTTTCAGTGGTCCTGTCGGGGCTTCCGTCCAAACCTCAGCAAAACGTGATTCGGACGGATGCCCCGACAGGACCACTGACTATAATGGTGCAGACAGAAACACCGTGTGTTCTGCCATGCACCATTTTTGGGGTATATGCCTATTGGAAGCGGACACCCAGACGTAATAGACCCCGGAAAATGGTGCACGACAGACCACGTGGTGGCTCAATCTGACATTATAGTCCGTGGCCCCGTTGGCGCATCATTCCGAATCCTGGTTTGCGGGAGGTTTAACCATAAACCGAATTAGATATCAAGGTAAGTTAATTATTCATAAACCAAAGAGACTAAATTACCTAAAAAAACATTTTATTCACATATATGCCACAAACAAAGTACACTTATTAAAATTAGTGATGAGAAGAAAGGTGGGAATCAATATCCTCTAATCCTCACCCTTCCTGTCATACAGGGGTCGGCGTCCTAAAGTTTATTGACGCCCCCGTTCCTCGTCGACTTGAGTCCTGTACTGACCCTCCACTCACACTAAGAGAAATACTATGTGTCTAAATAGAAGTGGGTAAGGTGAAACACCCAAGATAAGACCCACAGGGATAGTGTGTGACACCAAATAATAAAGACACTTGATTTCTGTCAGTAGATGTCATAGAGTGTCTATGGGGCGGGTTCTGACTCAGTCAACTGTCAGTCAGAAAAAACAATAAAAGACTATTGCTGCATTTTGTCCAGGATGCACCCTACGCGTTTCGCCCTCTTATCAAATCAATAGGGCTCATCAGGGGTATAGCGGCATAGATCCTTGACATTTGTGTCACAGCTACCTGGAACACAAACATAATATAAAAACCACTGTTACCACAACTGGAGATCTGTAATTACATCAAGATGCTGATGATAGAGAACAGTACTGACCATTAATATTAGGAAGATACCAAGGAACTTATATTGTTGAAGAGTTCCTCCTCCGGGATCAGGGCCAGGACATCAATTGTATCTGACAACTAGGCAATAATGATAAATATAGGCAAATTACGTACATATTCATCCCTTAAATTAAATAGAGTCAGCACGCATATATATACCTGATGATCAATGGCATATATCAATACGTCTGAGGACCTATCCAAAAGTCCAAGCTCATTCACATGTGCATCTGACAAAAAAATAAATAAAAAAATCAGGAAATGTGTAAACTACATACGTGCATCTTCATTCCTTGGATTAAGGAGTCAGCACGCATATATATACCTGATACAGATGATTATAGGTATAAATCAACACATCTGAGGACTTATCCAATGGTCCAGGCTCCTTCACATGTGTATCTGACAAAAAGACAATCAGGATATATGTAAACAAAAAACGTGCATATTTATCCCTTAAAGGGAACCTGTCATCAGAAATTTAGCTATAAAGCTAAAAGTTCCCCCCTCTGCAGCTCCTGGGTTGCATTCTAGAAAGCTTCCTATAGTTTTTGTGGCCCCTTTTATTCCAAAATAAATACTTTATAAACTTGTACCTTTTCGTATACAAATTTCTTAAATCTTCCATGGGGGCGGGCTGCCTGATGTACGTTGCTATCCTCCTGCCGATTTACGCCGCCCCCGAACGCTGAATTTCAAACCTCAGGACGCTGGCCCTGGGCGCCCGTGGTCCCGCGCATGTGCTGTGCTGCTGTAGCGGTGCCGTGCACTGTGTGCACGTGTGACCGCTAGTGACACTTTGCGCGGGCACGAGGTTATGGGCGGCGCTGTGAGTGTCATCAGCAAGTGCCACCCATAACCTCGTGACCGCACTTTCCCCTCTTCCTCCAGCGTTCTGCGCAAACGCTCGCTGGCCAGATGACCGGACGTCACCTCCTTCCCATCCTGCACAGCAGGAAATAGATGGGAGGAGCGGACGGAGCAGTCGGTGCCCGCGCAAAAGCGTCACCAGCGGTCACACGTGCACGCAGTGCACGGCACCGCTACAGTAGCACAGCGCATGCGCGGTATTTATTTTGGAATAAAAGGGGCCACAAAACTATAGGAAGCTTCCTAGAATGCAGCCCAGGAGCTGCAGAGGGGGGAACTTTTAGCTTTATAGCTAAATTTCTGATGACAGGTTCCCTTTAAATAGAAAGGTCGACACACATATATATATATACCTCATACAGGTGATTAGGGATATATATCAGCACGTCTGAGGATTTATCCACTTGTCCAGGCTCATTCATGTGTATGTAAAAAAAAGTCCATCCACAGGAAACAATACCCCCTTAAGAGATAAATACGTTTTACCAGTATGAAAATACCACTGCCAGTCAAGAAGAAATATAACAGCCTTTTATACTGTCAGAATCCAGACAAAATGTCCCATCAGTCTCACACATACCTATGGTAAATCCTGATCCGGTACGGCCAGTTAATGGTGAGACAAACACCTCTGAAATGCCAAAATCATATTCAGACTTAATTATCTCGTGTCACATACCAAATATATCACCACGAGGCAAGACTGATAAACATATGGAAGCAAAGACATACCTGATCAATCAGTGTATCCTGGGTAACGATATGTATCCAGTGCGTGTGTCTGCTTATACACTAGCAAACCCAGCCAGCTTATATACATTGAATTTCGCGCCAAAAACGGCTATACAGCCACTCCCCCAACATCGTTTCCGGGCATCGCAGCAGTTAAAGAAGTCCCGAGGTAGAGGACTGTTGTACATAGTTCCATGTGGCAGAACGTTCCTGCACACTATGCGGGAGGTTTAGACAGAAGCCCCGACAGGACCACTGAAGAAGAGGAAAGCACCCTTAGGCGGGCTTTGCACGTTGCGACATTGGTAACAATGTGTTACCGATGCTGCAGCAATAGTCCCGCCCTCGTCGCACTTGCAATATCTAGTGAAAGCTCCCTCTACGGTAGCTTCACACGCACATACCTGCCGTGCGACGTCCCTCTGGCCGGCGACCCGCCTCCTTCCTTAGGGGGGCGGGTCGTGCGGAGTCACAGCGACGTCACACGGCAGGCGGCCAATTGAAGCGGAGGGGCGGAGATGAGCAGGATGTAAACATCCCACCCACCTCCGTCCTTCTCATTGCAGCCGGCGGCAGGTAAGGTGAAGTTCCTCGCTCCTGCGGCTGCACACACAGCGATGTGTGCTGCCGCAGGAACGAGGAACAACATCGTACCTGTCGCTGCACCGGCATTATGGAAATGTCGGAGGCTGCAGCGATGATACGATAACGACGCTTTTGCGCTCGTTCATCGTATCAAAAAGGTTTTACACGTTGCGATATCGACTGCGACGCCGGATGTGCGTCACTTTCGATTTGACCCCATCGACATCGCACGTGCAATATCGCAACGTGCAAAGCCGCCCTTAGGTTGTTCCATTTTTGCGGTGCTTTTGCTTTCTTGGCAAGAAAAATCCTACTTAGAATACACACGTTTTTGCCTAATTTTTTGGTGCTTTTTTATGCGTTTTTACTTCGCGTTTCCCCTTGTTCATTAGCACAAAAAAGCTATTAAGAATGCTGCAAGTTTCAAAAAAAGCAAAGTGTGTGCATTTTTTTTTTATTTTTTTTTTTTTAAATCTGTGCAAACATAGTAGTAATTTTTATTATTTTAAGTTTTTACGTAAAAAATACTTGGGTTTTATTTATTTACTTTTTTTTTATTGAAACCTGTAGATGATGGGGCTTCCCTTTATCCCTTTTATGTAGTTTTTAATAGACACATCCATTCAGCAAATGATATATTTATAGCTGTCTACTAAAGAGCCAGGTGTTCTATGGGATATTAATCTGGCCTTGACTGGAATAATAGAAGCCTTTTCCAGCCTCTTGACCTTCATGAATCCAAAAGCATGGCTGAGCGTGTTATTTTTTAGCATTATTAACTGGCAGCGAGAAAAGGACACACAGGCTTTGGATATTAACCTATTCTTTAGTCATCTACGGCTTGTCGTGGTCAATGTGATGGGCCAATGATTAGACTAAAAAAATAGAAAGTTAAGGCCGCGCTATCGGGACTGGTTCATAGAAATCTATTAAATTAAATAAAAATCAATAAATTCAATGAATATATTGATGCCAAATAGCATCTACTCTTGCAATAATAAACCTTTTGATTGAAGGCAAAACCCAACAAATTAACAGGCCCCCAGGTTCTCCGCTCAGCTGTGGCCGGGTTATGGTCCCAGTTGCTGCTGTGGTTTTTCTACTAATATGACATCTAGGAGGCTTTGATAAATTGCTGCTTTTGTGTTCAAATTCCCAAATTATAGTGCACCAACATTTATCTTGAGGTGATGCCCTCTGCCCTGCTCCTTTGCTCTGCAATGTGAAAGTTCACTTAGCAATGCTTAGAAGACACCATGCGAAGGAGGAGGGACGGTAGTTATATTGTGGGGTTTTTGGGAAAAAAAATATTAAAGAGCACCAAGCACCAGGATTTTCCTATATAAACTAAAGCAAGTGCTAGCCTGATTCTATACATACCTTTAGTTGTCAGCTAGGATGAATAGGCTTTGAAATACAAGCAAGTAAAGTTTGTAAAATGGGCAGCTTTTTAATAGCTGGGGTGGGTTTTCATAGTGATTCCCGCCCTTTGCCTGTCTGTCCTCCCCTATCTGTTATTTATGCTAATTCTATTATAGAATTGTTTTAATAAGTAACTAGAAGGACCTGTGCTGATGTCATACTCATGTGACCAGAAGGGGCGGGACCTTAACCAACATAAAAATAATGTTGCTTCCTTGTATCAGCTATGTTGGCTGAGGCCCGTCCCTTCTGGTCCCATGGGTATGACATCAGCACAGGTCCTTCTAGTCACTTAGTAAAATGATTCAATAATAGAATTAGCAGAAATAACGGGGTGGACGGACAGGCAGGGATGCGGGAATCACTATGAATACCCACCACAGCTATCACCTTATCGGCAGCTGCTGACACTCAAATAGCTACTCATTTTACAAACTTTATTTGCTTGTGTTTCAAAACCTATACATCCTATCTGACAACTAGAGTCTATATAGAATCAGCAAGATAGTGCCAGTATAGCACTGGCTTTAGGTTATGTAGCAAAAATCCTGGTGATTGTTGTGCTTTAAGGTAATATCTCTTTCCAGGAACTTTGGTATTGTAATCTAAACGTCCAATAAAATCTTGGAATCATGACTGTCCACCTCTTTGCGTAGAAATGTTTGGTTACTCAGAATCTACAAACAAGTCTAAGGCGGGCTTTGCACGTTTCGATATCGCAAGCCGATGCTGCGATGTCGCACGCGATAGTCCCCGCCCCCGTCGCAGCAGCGATATCTTGTGATTCCTGGCGTAGCGAACATTATCACTACGCCAGCTTCACATGCACTCACCTGTCCTGCGACGTCACTCTGGCCGGCGTCCCACCTCCTTCCTAAGGGGGCGGGTCGTACAACGTCAGAGCGACGTCACACGGCAGACGGCCAATCAAAGCGGAGGGGTGGAGATGAGCAGGATGTAAACATCCTGCCCACCTTCTTCCTTCCGTATAGCCGCCGGCGGCAGGTAAGGTGATGTTCCTCGCTCCTGCGGCTTCATACACAGCGGTGTGCTGCCGCAGGAACGAGGAACAACATTGTACCTATCGCGGCAGCGTAATTTTGAAAAAGTCGGAGCCTACACCGATGATACGATAACGACGCTTTTGCGCTCGTTAATCGTATCATCTAGGATTTACACACTACGATGTCGAAAGTGACGCCGGATGTGCGTCACTTTCGATTTGACCCCACCGACATCGCACGTGCGATGTTGCAACGTGCAAAGCCGCCCTAATTTTGATAAGAGATACTCCATTAAAGGTGTACATGTGGACTGCCATTCTATGTAAACCAGTGGGACTATAACTGAGTGTTATATTTCGATGTACCACCATTTCAGACAGTAGGCTTGTTCTCACGATCATTAGGATCCCAGCCATTCGACCACCAGAGGACAGCTGGTGGATGGGTTGTAAGTTGCGATCATGGGGTAAACTCTATAAGCTTCAGCATAGATACTCCATCAAAGATCTACATGTCTACACGTGTACTGCCACTGCAGTTAAAACCAGTGGGACTATGATAAGTGAGTGATATACTTGTGTGGACCACCATTTTAGTCAGAAGGCCTGTTCCCATGATGATTAGGATGCCAACTATTGGACCACCAGAGAACATCTGGTGGATGGGTTGTAAGTTGTGATTATGGGGTGAATTCTTTAAGCTTCAGAAGAAATACTCCATAAAAGATCGACTCTGTCTGCATGTGAATCTGCACGTTGCTCCATTTAAAACCAGTGGGACTGACTATGATAAATGAGTGATTTACTTGGGTGGACCACCATTTCAGACCGACAACCTGTTCTTGCGATCATTATGAGTCTCAGCCATTGGACCACTAGAGTGTATCTGGTTTATGGGTTGTAAGTTGTGATTATGGGGTAAATTATTTAAGCTTCAGAAGAGATACTCCATAAAAGATCTACTCTGTCTGCATGCGAATCGTTGCTCCATTTAAAACCAGTGGGACTGACTATGATAAATGAGTGATTTACTTGGGTGGACCACCATTTCAGACAGGTGACCTGTTCTCGCGATCATTAGGAGTCCCAGCCATTGGACCACCAGAGTGCATCGTGTTGATGGGTTGTAAGTTGTGTAATCGGGTAAACTCTTTAAGCTTCAGAAAAGATACTCCATCAAAGTTCTACTTTGTCTACACAGAGACCACTGCTCCATTTAAAACCAGTGGGGCTGACTGTGATAGCTGAGTGATATGCTAGGGTGGACCACCATTTCAGACAGGAGGCCGGTACTTCCAATCATCAGTAGTCCCAGCCATTTGACCACCAGAGAGCATCTGGTGGATGGGTCGTAAGTTGTGGCTATGGGGTAAACTCTTTAATACCTATCTTATCGAGCACACGTTAAGGAGTTGTATCATCAAATGACCCTATTAGAATGAAAGCTAAGATGACTCCTCTGAGACACCTCGCAAAGAGTTAGATTTGATGGGGAAAATTTGGCAAGGTAAATGTAAGATTGCATGACAGTCATAGTGGTGTAACACAAGGAAGACTCAAGTCCACCATAACATAGAAGGAGGTCCTGAAGATTGAACCCTCCTTTATGACATCCACTTATGTCCAGGCCAGCTCTTGGCTCCAAAGATGGGGTCCAGAATGAACTAGATAACCCATATAACACACACAGAATTACATTAAATGTACTTTGTGCACACTATTACCATTAGCCTGTACAATTAAAAAAGGAATTCACCATCTTTTGTCATTTACGTCTTCTACTTTAAGTTGGGACAAGTGATGATGTTACTGCTGACAAAAAGGGATTGCGACAAGCTGCATAAATGCTACTATTTTTGCTGCAAAGTCGTCCGTGACATCCTATTGTAAATGCAGAGCAATGATTGACAGCTATGCCTCTTCAGATTACCTGCAGCAGATGACGACTTTCTGCAAAGTTCTTATCGTCTGTTTCGCTTGTCTTAGGAGAGAGGGCAATTATTGCCAATTCTGCTATTTTTATGTGTCCTGTGAACTGCCAGGAGATGATATGGTGGGCATCTTGTTTCTTCATATATCTAATTTGGAGCATATTTATTTAATGTTGGTACAATATACATTGTATTTTATCCTCCAATTTTTACATTTTCTAATAATTTGGTAAAAGACGGGGTGCACAGGGTGTTAATGAGTTGTCTACACTATGTGGCACGCAATAAGGACAAGCTGAGCTAAGAGAAGGACTTCAGTCGCTAGTAACCATTGCAACTGTATGGGTGGAGACCTTGGAAAGAGAGGATGAGAATGTTCTCCGAATTGCTGTGTCGATGGAAGCCTCTGTTGGACTTCTCTCATGCTTTAGGTTGTACTCACCATTGCAACTGTATGGGTGGAGACCTTTGGAGTGGGGATGAGAATGTTCTCCGAATTGCTGTGTCGATGGAAGCCTCTGTTGGACTTCTCTCATGCTTTAGGTTGTACTCACCATTGCAACTGTATGGGTGGAGACCTTTGGAGTGAGGATGAGAATGTTCTCCGAATTGCTGGCTGTGTGCGATGGAAGCCTCTGTTGGACTTCTCTCTACGGAGGAACCACCTTGGTAGTAATTGGAGCTTTGGCCAAGAGAGAAAAAAAGATGAGGTCTTTCTTTTATTAGGGGTAAAAAACCATTCCATCATGGGGCGCCCAGTTTGATCTTTTCTACTGCGCTCCCGGTCTGTTCTATACGGTGTTATCACACACTCTATTACCATAGTCAATAACAGCTTGGTTGTGCCCATTATTTTGGATTCTTCACTACAGCATGTTTCAAGTTTTACTAATAATGAAAAAAGTTGTATCTTGAAAAGCTGCCACCCACCATGCAAAACCTTTCTCGTCCCCTTACAAACTTTGGGGCATTTATAATACAGGAGTCCTATGTGAGTACAATTGTTACCTCTGCAACGCCTTACAGCTGCGTCTCCGCTCCTGACTTTCCTTTAGGATTTTGCTGCCTCAAAACCCCACCAGTATAATACTTGGTATATATGGGGCCCATCCTGGTACATATGGGGCCCATCTTGGTATCTATGTCCCCCATTCTGATATGTATATTCCCATCCTGGTATATATGTCCCTCACACTGGTGTATATGTCCCTCACCCTGGTGTATATGTCCCCATCTTGGTGTATCTGTTTCCTATCCTGGTATATATGTCCTCCATCTGAGTATATATTTCCCCATCCTACGCCCCATCCTGTTATATATGTCCCCCATCCTGTTAGATATGTCCCCCATCCTGTTAGAAATGTCTCCCATCCTGGTAGATATTTCCTCCATCCTGATATATATATATGTCACCAATCCTGGTGTATATGACCCGAGTATATATCCCCATCATTGTATATTTGTTCACCATCCTGGCATGTATGTCTCCCATCCTGGTATGTATGTAATCCACCCTGGTTTATATGAACCCCATCCTGGTTTATATGTACCCCATCCTGATATATAGATCCCATCCTGGTGTATATGTCCCCCATCCTGGCGTATATGATGCCCAACCAGGTATATAAGTCCCTAATCCGTGTATATACATTATGTCCCCTATGTGGGTATATATGTCATCCATCCTGGTATAGATGATCCCCATCCTGTTATATATGTCCCCCGTCCTGGTATAAATGATACCCATCCTGGTATATATGATCCCCATCCAGGGCCCACCCTGCTATATATCGTATGTCACCCATCCTGGTATATATTTCCCTTATCCTGGTATATATGCCCAAATATATATGCCCATTCTGATATATCTGTCCCTCATCGGAAGCCCATCATGGAAGATATCACTCCCGATATGACGCACACATAAAAAATAAACTATTTTTCTCACCTTTCCTTTGCTGCCCCGGAGCGTAACGTCCTCTTCTGATGCAGGCAACTGACTTAAGCGTGTAAGTGGCGGGCAGTGCATGACGTCACTGCCATGAGTCCTCAGCCACATTTGTGGGTAGCAGTGAATATTCATTTTCTTTATCAGCGGACACGTGTTCGCCCCAGCCACCGTCTTTCTGCAGCAGCGACTCTGCTCCTGCCACTTGTGATCCGCTTCACTGCCGCCACCACCACCCCCACCACAGCAAGCCAGGTACATCCAGAATATAAGATGCACCCCTACTTTCCTCTCGAATTTGGGGTAAAAAAAGTGTGTCTGATTGTCCAAAAATACGGTATACTATCACTGCATAAATGCAGTTGTCCCCTTTTCTAATATGTCTGAAAAATCCCTGAAGGTTAGACTTTGGTGGACATTGGTGACTGATGGACCTCATTAACCTAAAGATGTTGCCCAGGACCCACAGATATTTCATCTATATCAGATCAGAGTGATCCGACACCCAGCACTTCCACCGATGAGCTATAAGTTGGTCACACAACTGTTTGAACACCCCAGCTTCTTATGGTTAGTGGCCGTTCTTGGATACTTAAGCAATAAATGTTGTAGTACCTGAGAACGGTCACTACACAATGTACGGATTTGTGGGGTTTCTGCTCTGAACACTCTTTACGTCTGGCTGATGATTGCTCAGTGTGCCTGGTGTTGCTTTGCCTCCAATCTGATAATGATGACCTGGACAACCCATTAAAAGTCTGGAATACTATATTTAGTAATCTGCAATAAAAGCTCCCGACAACCCAAAGGTGAACAAAGTCTACTTAGTACCATCGGTGCAAAGATAGGGGCAGACCTGTGACTTGCGCCTACTCTAGACATCAAGTTTCAAGAGCAAAAAAGTTTAATGTTGGTTCAAATCGATTTGCACGGCCCAGTCCATTGGGCATGGCAGTAATCTCTGTCAAGTGGACATGACTTGTGCCGATGGCATCTATGACTCTTCTTCTGGTTAGCCGGCCTGGCACGACATCATCGTTCAGCCATAAAGCACTCGTGATGTCACACTAGTCCCAGCTAGTCAAAGATAAGCCGCGGATGACGGCAGGTAAGGGGCCGGTCACAAGGTGTCGATTCGTATTGAATTGATGATGCCCCAAAACTTTGTAATTCACTTTTTTTTCTCTATCTCGTTCCGCTTTCAAGATAAAAATGCTAACTTTGTTGTTTTCCACCAGGTGGCGCTATAGGTGGTTTCATTACGTAGCGCATGGCTACTTTACTATACCTAGACACCACTGCTATGCCTATAGCTGCTGCCGTTCTCAAGTTAATGGTGGTGGACACACTGTATATATTTTTCGAGAAACTTGGAAATGTTTTATAATAGTACTGTAACTTTAATAATACATTCCAGTGAATTAAAGGTTAATGGAAAGTCTCTGACCGACGGTGCACCACAAATCCAAGCAATGCAAGTTGTCAGATTATTTTTTAAGCACTTATGTCTCCTGTGTTTTGTTCGTCCGCTATGGTTTATTTCCAACCGGCTCTAATCTTAGGTTGTCGGGCTGCCCTCCTCGTTAGTTTAAAGCCCACAAAGCTCGCAGTGTATACGATATAGACAGCAATTACTATCCCATAAATTCAAAGTCCATTGGGATTTGGCAGAGCTCTGGAACTGCACAGCTAAGCTCAGCGATAAAACATGCTCAGATATAAAAATGACCTGGTCAGAGCTATATTGAAAATAATATGTTTGGCTCCTTCAGCGGCCACTCTGGCTACATTTTTTGGAATGCCCAAGCATTGTGTGTTTTATTGCGTAGAGCATAGTCATTTAGGCTTTTATGGCGCTCAGGAGTCAGAGTATTTTACAGTCATAAGGTCAGATGTATTTGCAGCGTACACCGCTCTGAGATCCATGGATGACTTGAACGTTTTGGGACATTTATCAGTATTGATCTACTGGCGAGGTTCTCAGACGGTAGTATTTGCACCCAAGGGGGGGGGTCCATTATGTGTCTCTAGAGAGTAATAGTGCTGTGCAAATGGAGCCCACCGACCTGTGGCAAAGTGTAGTCGTAGCTACGGGTACGCGGTCACAAGAAAAGTGATGTGAATAGTGGTAGGGTGTACCGTGGAGTAGATTAGGCCGCAGGGTGAGGACAGCACCATAACGTTTCTCTGACGAGGCACTACAACATAGGGTGGGCACAAATCAGAGAGCAGTGGTAGCAAAATATAACGAGTCCATAGTTAGCATGAGCTATTTAAAGGGGTTGTCCACTACTTTTACATTGATGGCTTATGTGTAAAGGTACAGATGCCATTAAAGAGGTTGTCCACTACTTTTAGATTGATGGCCATCCATATCTAATCAGCCTGGGTCCGACACATGGCACCCCCGCCGATCAGCTGTTCTTGTTCCTGAAGAAGGTCGGAAATGCTTAGTTCTGTAGCTGCCCCGTTTTCTGCTAGTGGCCGCGGCCGGGTACTGCACATCCGCCTCCCATTCTAATCGACAGGAGGCAGATGTGCCATACCGCCCGCGGCCACTATCAGAAGAAGGAGCAGCTCTGGAACTGAGCATTTTCGGCTGCCTGCTGCCGCCACCATGACTGAAAACAGCTTATTGGTGGGGGTGCTTGGTATCGGACCCTGGCCTATCAGACATTGATGACTATCAATGTAAAATTAGCGGACAACCTCTTTAATGGCATCTGTGCCTTTATACCGCTTGTCCAGTGGAAACCAGTATGGATTCCTAACGATCGTAATGGCCTTAACTTGTTTTCACAGGACAATCTTATATCACTTACCCATAGGACTTGTGACAACTTTTTGATCAGTGAGGGTCTGACCGTTGGAATTCACACCAATCGGCATTTTATTCTCATTAGAAAGGATTGGCAGTGGGCATGGTCGACCATCTTTCCATTAATTCTCTTTGAGTCTGGATATTTCCGGCAGCCCCCAAGAAAATGAATTTAGAGGCTGTCAGGCATCCAACCTGCCACTTAATTTTTTTATCGTGCAATACTGTGGAAAAACAGCGCAATAGAGTCTTAATCAATACAAGAAAAAGGGAAAGAGAGAGCTAACTGCTCACCTTGTGTGGTTGTGTGACACACAACCAGTATAGAAGCAAAAACAACTGCCACAAGGTCCAGGAGCTAAGGCTGGAGGTAACCGATAAAATCAGGAGAAGCGTGGAATGAACCGAAGGTCTAGTGCATGACGTAGATGTGAAAAGGTGTCCTACCAACGCGTTTGTTCATTTTCTAACTGGAATAAAAGTGCCCCATTGTGGATTAAAGTTCCTTGTCTTGCCAATCTATGTGGGTTTTAGAAGTCGTACGCCCACCAATTAGTAAGCTATCACCTAACCTAAGAAAAAGTGCGGGGAACACTTTTTAAAGCCTTTACGGTCTTGAAGAACTTATGTTCCATATGATGTATCTCATACAGTTCTCTGCACGATGTAGGGAAATTACATACTCCACCGGCCAGGACTCATGGTTGACTTGTAGGGAGACTAAAGCGGGCTTTACACGCTGCGACATCGCTAATGCGGAGTCGTTGGGGTCACGGATTTTGTGACGCACATCCGGCCGCATTAGCGATGCCGTTGCGTGTGACACCGATAAGCGATTTTGCATCGTTGCAAAACCGTGCAAAATCGCTAATCGGCGACACGGGGGTCCATTCTCAATTATCGTTACTGCAGCAGTAACGAGGTTGTTCCTCGTTCCTGCGGCAGCACACATCGCTGCGTGTGACGCCGCAGGAGCGAAGAAGCTCTCCCTACCTGCCTCCCGGCAACTATGCGGAAGGAAGGAGGTGGGCGGGATGTTACGTCCCGCTCATCTCCGCCCCTCCGCTGCTATTGGGCGGCGGTTCAGTGACGTTTCAGTGACGTCGCTGTGACGCCGCACGGACCGCCCCCTTAGAAAGGAGGCGGTTCGCCGGTCACAGCGACGTCGCCGGACAGGTAAGTATGTGTGACGGCTCTGGGCGATGTTGTGCGGCACGGGCAGCGATATGCCCGTGTCGCGCAACAGATGGGGGCGGGTACCCACACTAGCGATATCGGGACCGATATCGCAGTGTGTAAAGTAGCCTTACCCTGGTCTTTTAGTACTGTGCCTGGATTAACATTCATGTAAAGAAGTTTTGTTATAAGGATTTTTTATGATTGACTGTCCATTCGGATCTTTGAGAATTCGATTAGTGAATGTTCTGGAGGGTTGATCACATTTGATGGCCTAACCATAAATGCACTTTCTGGGAAAAAAAAGCTTAAAAATAACTTCAAATTTGTCACTTATATAAGCCATAGACAAGTGAACATATGCATAAATAAGCTTTTTAAAGTTTTTGATATGTTGAAGCTCCCTACATATCTTGTAGATTGGAGGAGGTTCGGGTCCTGAGACCTCGACCGATCACTCAAATCACCTGGGACGCCACTGATCTGCAGAGTTTTTACTTGGGTCGTCTGACCTTGCAACGCAAGTCTATGTCTTCCGTCAATCTATGTGATGGCAGACTTGTGAATCCTCACAGTGCGCAGTGTGCACACAGTCATGATTGTTTGGTGTAAGCGCTAGGAGCAGGCGGTTGTGTGACCGCGAATATTAAATTTTCATACATGCAGTGACTTTTTGGCTCCCCATGCACGGCCTAACTCAATACAAGTAAATTGATCGAGGCCCAACACATCTAGTTAGAATGCGGCCGAAAATGCAAATCGCATCCTCCTGGCGTCGGCACCGATGCTTTCTTTTCTGCCTCCCCTTCTTCCAAGAGCCATAACTTTTTTATTTCTCAATACTGTATGTCAATATAGCCATATGAGGGGTTGTTTTTTGCAGGACGAGTTGTATTTTTTATTGACACCATTCGATTTACCAAATTCGATCATGGACAGGAAAAAAAATTCCAAGTGCTGTGACAGATTGACAGCGCCATTTAACTGGTTAGCAACCATGGGCAGATCTTTGATGCTCCCACGCCTGTTAGAGGCACGTTGGCTGATCAGATCAGTTGACGCGCAGGGAAAGATGCGGCCTCGGCGTGTGAGCTCGCATCAAAGTCAGGGAGCCGACATGTATAAGTAAGTCATAGATAGGTAAAGGGAATCTATCAGCAGGTTTTACTATGTAATCTGAGGGCAACATCATGTACAGTCAGAGACCCTGATTCCAGTGATGTTTCACTTACTGGGCTGTATGTTGTTTTAATAAAATCAGTGTTTTATCAGCAGGGGATTATCACTACAAGACTAGGTGACTATTGCCTCCTAGTCAACTGTTTTGTGTTGTATTGGTATCTTACTGACAATGTACATTGTGCATAGAAAACTGGCAATCAGTAATGTGGGCGGGGTTATACACAATCAGTGGTGTGGGTAGGGTTATACACAATCAGTGGTGTGGGCGGAGTTATACATAATCAGTGGTGTGGGTAGGGTTATACACAATCAGTGGTGTGGGCGGAGTTATACATAATCAGTGGTGTGGGTGGGGTTATACCAATCAGTGGTGTGGGCGGGGTTATACACAATCAATGTTGTGGGTGGGGTTATACATAATCAGTGGTGTGGGCGGGGTTATACATAATCAGTGGTGTGGGCGGGGTTATACACAATCAGTTTTGTGGGTGGGGTTATACATAATCAGTGGTGTGGGCGGGGTTATACAGAATAAGTGTGTGGGCGGGGTTATACACAATCTGTGATGTAGACGGGGTTATAAACAACCAGTGGTCTGGGCATGGTTATACACAGCTCTGCTAGATCTGCAGTAGGGAAAACAGGGATTGTATCAAAATGACAGCAAGCAGCCCAGTAAGTGACACATCACTGGAATCAGGGTCTCTGCCCCTACATCATGCTGCTCTCAGATTACATTGAAAACTCCAGATGACAGATTCCCTTTAAGTTCATATGATAGACAAATTTGAAGGGGGGTCCAAAAAAATGGAATTGGCCAACAAAGAATGTAAAAAAAAATATAGCAATAACATTATACAATTGGCAAATATTCAAAATAATATTTTTACTAGCCCCAATAAATGTTCTGCAGGAATGACCTGGAAACGTATCATGTAGCTACTTTTCTTGTAGCAATTGATATCCCTAATCACTTTCAGGCCCGGTTGATGCCGCACAGATCGGTATGTTTACGGGTGGACTGTTGTGTTTTTACAGCTTTATATACTCCACTAAGATGAACTCTGCGAGAGTTATTTTTATTTCCTCGTCTACGCAGAGCACTGTGAGATCGTAGCGGGGAATCCAGGTGCGTTTCATCTCCTCCTGCCTCTAGCCAAAGCTCCATCTGGTAGTGTTTAGGCTTTTGTTATTAGGCAGGGACTGCTGGGTGCTCAACTGGTCCCCCAAGGTGCCGGCCTTCACGGGGAATCATCCCTTTCCATCAACTTAACTGGAAAAACTGGGAACAGCTGCTATGTCTCCAAGGTCACACATTCGAAGCAGCCCAAGTTCTTTCTTCCCCTACAGTGTAGACATCTAATATAACCAAATGTGCAAATTACTACCCTTGTTTTCCTTCTAGATTCATTTGGACAAGTGTCTAATAAGGACATTAGTTATTGTTGGAAATGGCGATAAATATGTCTCCTCACCATATGATACAGGTTTCGTATGGCAATGTTCACGTCTAGATTGAGGTCTAAATTCTTTTATTCTACCTAAGAGTTCATGGAGATTAGAGATGAGTGGATCTTTGACATTTGAATTCCGCAAATTTTCCCAAAAATTGGATTTGCAACACTTTATAAGATAGAGAGGACCCCGATGACCATAAGAGCTTACACTCTACATGAGAGAGAGGACCCTGCTCACCATAAGAGATTACACTCTACAGGAGAAAGAGAGAGGACTCCGCTGACCATAAGAGCTTATGTGAAGCCCCGCATGTGCAGTGTCGGTGCATTACCTTCAGGGACTCCACGTAGCTGGATCTCGTCACAGGTAGGAGATCTTCTTCTTGTCGTGACGCCACTCTCAGTATTGCGGCCAGTAGGGACCGCCACTGCAGGTTGAGGGTCGCCTGGGGCTGATGGTATGTGCAGTTAGTTGGGATAGCCTCCTGAGAGTGAGGCAAGCCCCAGGGCCCGATGTAGGTGCGTAGTACCACAAGGCGCAGAATAACTCCACACAGGCAGAATGTCTTTCAGGGTTTTTACTCACTTCAGGTGGCAGGGTGAGTAACCCGGGCGTAGCTGGGATGAACCAGGCGGGAACCCGGTGTCCTTCAGGCTGACTTGTGAGGGTGACTACTAACTCGCCTTCCTTAGCCCTTTTTGGTTTGGGGTGACCCCGACTTTTAGTCCCTATGGGGGTCACCCAGGGAAGTTGCTGAAGCCTCACTCCCCTTCGTTTGCCGTGTGCTTGTTGCCTGGGCCAGATCACTCCAGCTTCTTGCCTCCTGTGACCTATGGGCCCTAACTGTGGCTACGTGGCTGCGGCTTTTGTGGTGTTGTGGCGTGGGCTTTGAGAGCCCCACACCGGCAGGTTTAGCAAAAGAAAGCTGGATCTATCTCCGCTTCGGGATCTGCCGCCCGTTTGGGCCTGGTACTCTCTAGCAGTCTCCTTACTTCCCACTCCGTTGCTCTCTCTCTAGCTGAAGATGGATTTCGGGTAGCACTCCTAGTTGACCGTTCTCCCCCGTCGGTAGCCACTGCGCGGACGCTGTCAGACTACAGCAACAGCCCCACAGGTCTGCTCCTCACTGAGCCCTATGGAGTTCTGCTCTAACTGACTCACTGCCCCTCCTCTCCTGTTCTTGCCTACGCCACCTAGCAACCAGATTCTCTTACCACACCCCTTGAGAGGAGATGGAGGCTTTTGGCCCCCTCCACTATTCCAGTGAAGGTCAAGGCTTTTCCCCCTCCTGGGATCCCCAGGGGTCCTCTCATGGGTACATGTGTGAGAGCTGATTACTATGCGCCTGTGTACCACACCCCTGTCAGCCTTCTGGATTACCTGTATTGTACTGTCCCCAGCATGGGTGCAGTACTCAGTGGTGCCTGACCAGGTCAGGGGCGCCACACTTACACTCTACAGGACAGAGAGGACCCCGCAGATCATAAGAGCTTACACTCTACATGAGAGAGAGGACCCTGCTCACCATAAGAGATTACACTCTACAGGAGAGAGAGTGGACCCCGCTGACCATAAGAGCTTAAGCTGGTGTCACACACAGCGACAACGACAACGACGTCGCTGCTACGTCACCATTTTCTGTGACGTTGCAGCGACGTCCCGTCGCTGTCGCTGTGTGTGACATCCAGCAACGACCTGGCCCCTGCTGTGAGGTCGCCGGTCGTTGCTGAATGTCCAGCTTCATTTTTTGGTCGTCACTCTCCCGCTGTGACACACACATCGCTGTGTGTGACAGCGAGAGAGCGACGAAATGAAGCGATCAGGAGCCGGCGTCTGGCAGCTGCGGTAAGCTGTAACCAAGATAAACATCGGGTAACCAAGGGAAGACCTTTCCCTGGTTACCCGATGTTTACGCTGGTTACCAGCCTCCGCTCTTGCTGCCAGTGCCGGCTCCTGCACTGTGACATGTGGCTGCAGTATGCATCGGGTAATTAACCCGATGTATACTGTAGCTAGGAGAGCAAGGAGCCAGCGCTAAGCAGTGTGCGCGGCTCCCTGCTCTCTGAACTGTGACATGTAGCTGCAGCACACATCGGGTTAATTAACCCGATGTGTGCTGCAGGAGAGCAAGGAGCCAGCGCTAAGCGCGGCTCCCTGCTCTCTGCACATGTAGAACAGCGACGTTATGATCGCTGCTTCTGCTGTGTTTGACAGCTAAGCAGCGATCATAACAGCGACTTACAAGGTCGCTGTTACGTCACCGAAAATGGTGACGTAACAGCGACGTCGTTGTCGCTGTCGTTTAGTGTGAACCCAGCTTTACACTCTACATGAGTTAGACATGACCCCGCTGACCATAAGAGCTTACACTTTACAGGAGAGAGAAAGGACCCTGCTGACCGTAGGAACTTAAACTCTACAGGAGAGAGAGGACCTCGCTGACCATAAGAGCTCTACATGAGAGAGGGGGGACCTCACTGACCATAAGAGCTTACACTCTAAAGGAGAGAAACAGAACTCCACTGACCATAAGAGGTTACACTATACAGGAAAGAGAGAGATGACCCCGCTGACCATAGGAGCTTACACTCTACAGGAGAGAGAAGAGCCCACTGCCCATAAGAGCTTACACTCTACAGGAGAGAGAGGACCCTGCTCACCAGAAGAGTTTACACTCCACAAGAGAGAGAGAGGAACCCGCTGACAATAAAGCTCACACTCTACTGGAGAGAGGACCCCACTGACATTAAGAGGTTACACTTTACTGGAGAGAGAGGACCCCACTCACCATAAGAGCTTACACTATACAGTTAGGTCTGGAGGGCTTATTGTGGCCAGGACTGCTTCATGGTTTGTGGTAAATTTGTTGTCTAATTTACAAAACCCACTTTCACATAGAGGATAAGAATCAGAAGACGGCCTGCATAAATGCTGATAACGGGCCAGGCCAATACAGTGATGACTCAAAATAATATTAAATCAATTATTTTATTTATTGAAAATACATAAAAACAAATAATTATACATATATGCTAAAAGAAAGTGTCTCACAATGATTGATCTGCTGTTTGAATGAAATGAATGTAAGGCTACATATTATATTGTACTGGAAAAAGACATCACTAGATGTTAGTGATATATTGCTGGTACAAGCCCAGCAGCGCATTACAATAAATGGCAGTGTCCTGTGATAGACACAATATATATATATATATATATATATATATATATATGTCCAAGAGGAAGGGACGTCGAAAAATCCTTTATTGCTTATTCCTTTATTCCTTCAGAAAGTAAAACATGCGGATAATTAGGTGTGGGTCACGTATGGATGATGGTATGTTTCGCCCAATGCTGTGCTTCTACAGGTCCAGGACGTCGTCTATACGTCACCCACACCTACCCAACCACATGCGTTACTTTTTTGAAGGAATAAAGGATTTTTTGACATTATTGAGTGCCACCGTTTCATCTCTTCCTCCTGGACTTTCTGCTTGTACACCTCAGGTACAGAGCACAGCCAGATTTTGTCCTGCTTTGCGGTGAGTTCACCGTCAGCTCTGCTAACCATTGCTCATGTTAAACTGTGCTGGTCATTCCTCTCTTTGATACAATATATATATTAGTATGATGTCTTTACTTTATTTGTATACTCCTGAATAGTTGGTAAATGCAGAGCAGGTCCGGTGTCCCGAAATTCCAATGCGTTTCGCCTCGCTTCCTCATATAGCAATATAATAATCAGTCTTTTGTACTTTGAATAGTATTATTAGTGTCCCTTTCACTGTGAGGCACTTTCTTTTAACATATATTACAATTTTTCTTTCTTTTTATTGATTTTATATGTATTACTAGATGGTGGCCCGATTCTAACGCATCGAGTATTCTAGAATTTATTGCGTAGTTGATGTATGATTTTTGTTATATATATAGATGTTGTTGTGTGTAGTTGCCAAGTGTTTGTGTAGGGCGCTGTAAATGTTCTGGGTGTTGGGGGTGTGTGAGATCGGTGTTTGTGTGTTGCGTTGTCTGTGTTGCATTGTTTGTGGAGTGCTGTGGGTCTGCAGCATTGTGTGTGTGGTGCTGTGTGTGTTGCGCGGTTTGTGTGTGTGTGTGGTGCATCTGTATGTTTTGGGGTGAGGTATGTTTTGTGCAGTGTGTGTGTTGCACAGTGTGTGTATATTTGTCTGTGTGTGCCGCGGTGTTTGTGTTTGCGTGGTGTTTTATGTGTTGGGTGTTGTGTGTGTGCGGCGTTGTCTGTGTGTGGGTGTCTGTGTAGGGCGATGTTTGTGGTTCCCAGTGTCTGTGGTGTGTTGTGCAGTGCGTGTGTGGCGGTGTGTGTGTGTTTTAGGGGATGTGTGCACCCCCATCGTGCTCCATCCCCCATGCTGCGCACCCCCATCGTGCTCCATCCCCTATGCTGCGCACCCCCATCGTGCTCCATCCCCCATGCTGCGCACCCCCATCGTGCTCCATTCCCTATGCTGCGCACCCCCATCGTGCTCCATCCCCCATGCTGCGCACCCCAACCGTGCTTCATCCCCCCATGCTGTGCAATCCCCATCGTGCTAGGAGGACTATAATGGGAGGAGTATAATAGGAGGAGTAGTCCTGGGGAGAGAGGAGTATAATAGGAGGAGGAGTCCTGGGGAGAGAGGAGTATAATAGCAGGAGAAATCCTGGGGAGAGAGGAGTATAATAGGAGGAGTAGTCCTGGGGGGAAAGGAGTATAATAGGTGGAGTAGTCCTGGGGAGAGAGGAGTATAATAGGTGGCGTAGTCCTGGGGAGAGAGGAGTATAATAGGTGGAGTAGTCCTGGGAAGAGAGGAGTATAATAGGAGGAGGAGTCCTGGGGAGAGAGGAGTATAATAGAAGTAGTCCTGGGGAGAGAGGAGTATAATAGGAGTAGTGGTCCTGGGGAGAGAGGAGTATAATAGGTGGAGTAGTCCTGGGGAGAGAGGAGTATAATCGGTGGCGTAGTCCTGAGGAGAGAGGAGTATAATAGGTGGAGTAGTCCTGGGAAGAGAGGAGTATAATAGAAGTAGTCCTGGGGAGAGAGGAGTATAATAGGAGAAGTCGTCCTGGGGAGAGAGGAGTATAATAGGTGGAGTAGTCCTGGGGAGTGAGGAGCATAATAGGTGGCGTAGTCCTGGGGGGGAGGTGTCTAATAGGAGGAGTAGTCCTGGGGGGGAGAGGAGTATAATAGGAGGAGTAGTCCTGGGGAGAGAGGAGTATAATAGGAGGAGTAGTCCTTGGGGGGAGATGTATAATAGGTGGAGTAGTCCTGGGGAGAGAGGAGTATAGTAGGAGTAGTAGTCCTGGGGGGAGAGGAGTATAATAGGTGGAGTAGTCCTGGGGAGAGGTGTATAGGTGCCCAATGTGTGCGGGGGCCATGGCCGAGCAGGCAATGTGTGCGGGGGGCGTGGCCGAGATGGCAGTGTGTGGGGGGCGTGTGCGGGGGGCGTGGTCGAGCGGGCAGTGTGTGCGGGGGGGTGGCCGAGCGGGCAGTGTGCGCGGGGGGCGTGGCTGAGCGGGCAATGTGTGTGGGGGGCGTGGTTGAGCGAGCAGTGTGTGCAGGGGGTGTGGCCAAGCAGGCAGTGTGTAGGGGGGATGTGGCCGAGCGGGCAGTGTGTGCGGGGGCGTGGCCGAGCCGTCCGGCCAATGCGGCAGTTGTCACTGTAATGACGTCATTTTGGAGCAAGACAGACAGAATAAGGCAATTATATATATAGATTTTGAGTGATGGCTGGTTATGAACATTTATGTATTCCACCTTTTGATTATTTATGCTCTTTATAAGTGGCACCAAGTATAACGTATTATGAAAATTGAGTGCACGTGCTATATTGATTTAATTTCTAATATTGAGTATTGCAGAGTCTATTGTTCAGGATCAGTATTTATGTTAATGGGTGCCATACAATGCTTAAGTTCCCCTGTATTGGCACTGCAAAGAAAGTGAAGACATACTGTCAGATTTCCCCACTGATTTTATGACTGATCGCTCAGGTTTCTTGCAGAAGACTCGCAAGTGCCTCCTTTAATGAAGAGCGCTGCGTGCAAAACTTTACCAAGACCAGACTATTTTCTCTCTAAGCACCTTTCGAGCCCCGAAGTGAAATAATGATTGGGCAGACCTGATGATCTCTACGCAAAAATACATAGAGGGGAAAAATGTTCTTATCTTCCCTTTTTTTTTGTAATTTCACTACATTCCAAAGTTCAGCAACATCACATTTTTATTGCGCTTGCTTGCCCTTTAAAGTGCTTACATTAAGATTTTTGTGTCTGTGTATAACTCACTTTTCAAGAGTTGAATATCTAAAATACATTAGAACATGTTCAAAGTATTATTACCTAAAAAATGATTAAAGCGCACCAACCACCAGGATTTTCCTATGTAACTTAAAGCCAGTGCTATACTGGCGCTATCATGCTGATTCTATACATACCTTTAGTTGTGAGATCGGATGTATACTTTCTGAAATATAAGCAAGTAAAGTTTGTAAAATGAACAGCTTTTTGAATGACAGCAGCTACCGATCAGCTGATAGCTGGGGAGGGTTTTTCTAGTTATTCCCGCCCCCCTGTTTGTCCATCCTCCCTGTTATTTATGTTAATTCTCTTATAGAATCGTTTTACTAACTGACTAGAAGGACCTGTGCTGATGTCATACTCATGTGACCAGAAGGGGCAGGGCCTACGCCAACATAGCTGATACCAGGAAGCAACATTATTTTTCTGTTGGCTGAAAAAGGGGAAACACATTTTCAAACTCAGCTGCAGTGGCGGGCACGCTCGCCCATCACTAGTTACAAACTCTCCCTTCAGAATGAGGTCACTGACTGATTCCGAGTTAACTCATTTTGCAGCCAGCGATAGATGGGACAACACAGAGGTTTATTAAAGGCAAATGGTGCAAAATTTTGTATGAAACCAAATCGCAAAAAAGAAATTTTTAGCCCCAAATACATGCATTTAAATAGGAAAAGAAAATTGTCCGCAAAAGTGGACAACCCTTAACTCTAGATCCTTAATGACATCAGAGCTCATTAATATATTCAAGGGACATCATATCAATCTGGTTATGTCTTTGGATTGAAAAGGAGGGAGGTAACTGTTAATTTAGCTAAATAACAACCTTTTGACTTTCACATGTTTTATGCCTCAAAGTTCAAGAAATTAAAATAGTAAAATAATAAGAAATTAACCATTTTTTAATGTGACCCATAAAAAAAGTAATAATTAAAATAAAATTAATTAATTTAAATTAAATTAAAATTAATTAAAATAATTGAGTTGGAATTTCTAACCATCGTATTCCATCTATAGTAGAAATCTTCTACTTGATTCATAGATATTTTCCAAATATTTATTTTAGATTTTTTGAAGCTTAACTTTTGTATTTTTTTAAGCAATATAAGCTGCACAACATAAAAACACTGCGACACAGGTAGCAAATTTTTCACAACATTTACCCCGTTCTTGTTTTGCTTCCGCGTCTTCTGCACCTTTAAGTGTTAACTGCCGGCTCTCTATAAACAATTTGGTTTGTAAATGGAATCATTTTCTCGTATAGATCTGTGTTAGCCCGTGCATGCGTTTGACTCCATCGATTGAACAGGACGGATCTTTCAGGAAAGAAAAGCACCTTGGGAGAGACCTCTAGTGTGTGGTCTAAACTGCAAAAGCGTTCTAGCAATCTATTATTTTTGCAGGCCATAAAACTTGTGATGATATCTATCACGGGAGCCTAGACCTCGACTTACCATCCAAGCAAGCTGAACGTTGGCTCCAACAAAAAAAAAAAAGAAAAAAAAAAAGAAAATCACCATATGACCCCCCAGTGTTCAGCCATGTATCATAATTACAATTCCCTGTCTTTGAAATCAAGATCTCTCTTGCACTTTTCTCTGTTATCTGATTACCAAATTATTATTATTTTTATTTTTTTTAATTTTTATTTTTTATGCATCTCAGCGCGCCATCTGTTTGGTGTCAAATAAAAGGACAAAACCTCGCCTTGCAATTACAGCCCTCCACGACCTACCGCAACTGGGAAAATCTGAATTTTGACTGTTGATTTACCATACTATGAAAATAAAAGAATATTTAGATATTTTTGTTTAATCTTTTATGTTGTCATATGAAACTTTTAGAAACGGTTTTACATATTTTTTTTTGTTTTAATTTTTACTTTTATCATTTATTTTAGCTTATTTATTTTGTACTTTTAGAGTTTATTTTAGATTATTAGTACTTGTATCAGTTATTTATTTTAACTTATTCATTTTTTACTTTTACCATTTATTTTAGATTATTATTCATTTTAGTATTTATTTATTTTAGCTTATTTACTTTTTATCTTATTTTAGAGTATTATTATTATAATTATTATTACTTTAAGCATTTTTTTTAGCTTTTTTATTTACTTTTATCATTTATTTTAAATTATTATTATTTATATTATTATTTTTACTTTTTTTCATTAATTTATTTTGGCTTATTTATGTTTTACTTTTATCATTCATTTTAGATTATTATTATTTGACTTATTTATGTTTATTTTAGATTAGTATAATATTTTTCTTTTTTTCTTTTATCATTTATGTATTTTAGCTTATTTTTGTACTGTTATCATTTATTTTAGATTAATATTTTTATATTTTTTATTTTATCATTTATTTTGGCTTATTTATCTTTTTTTATTTGACATTATTATTATTATTATTATTATTATTATTTTTATCATTTATTTATTTTGGCTTATTTATGTTCATGTATTTATTATCATTATTATTATTATTATTATTATTTTTATTTTTATCATTTATTTATTTTAGCTTACTTTTTACTTTTATTATTTATTCTAGTCTATTATTATTATTATTATTATTATTATTATTATTTTTACATTTGTTTAATTTGACTTATTTAGGTTCATTTATTTTAGATTATTATTATATTTGTATTTTTTCTTTTCTTTTATTTATTTTTTTAGCTTATTTATTACTGTTATTTATTCTAGATTATTATTATTATTAATAATAATAATAATAATAAGAATAATGATTAATAAGAATAATCTAAAATAAATGAACATAAAAAAGCCAAAAAAAATAATAACAGTATAAATAAAATAAATAATATTTATAGTATTTATACTTTTATCATTTATTTTGGCTTTTTTATGTTCATTTATTTTTTAGATTATTATTATAATAATAATAATATTTAGTATATTTATTTAAGCTTATAATCATTTATTTCGGATTATTATTATGAATATTATATTTTTATTTTCTTTTATCTTTTATTTTAGCTTATTTATTTTTACTTTTATTATTTAGTTTATTATTTTTTTACTTTTATATATATATATATTTTTTACCTTTTTTTTTTCTCCCTATTAATATTGAAATTGATTGTTTATACGGTCATTTGTTTAAGCCTGTTTTTCTCCATACCTCTGGTTCTACCACCCCCCACCTTCCCGATCATTGCAGTAGCAAATAAATATATTACAATAAGCGGTGAGATGTATGGTACAGTATAACAATGATAAATGGTGTTGTGTGTAATTTTTCTACCATTAACATAAAGTAATATAAACTGAAGGACACTAGACTATTGAGAACGTTAGTAACTAATGTTCCATATCAGATGTGGACAATGTCAGGACTGAATACAGATTAGGCAGTGTCCTTTTTCTCCCTGGGGGAATTAAACTTTGAGACACCACTAGCTGCCAATGGTTTTACGGCTTTTTGTTGGCGACTGTGATTTTTTTTTTTTAATTTTATTTTTGACTTATTTTTTTTTTGTGGTCTGTTAATTTTCCGATGCCCTAAATGACGATGCGAAGGAAGCGTAGTTCCAGCGAGACATATTCCTGCCTTATGTGTCTTCGCCGGCCGTACGGTGCCCATTCTGCCCCCTTTTTCTCGTACTAACCGCTTAAAAAATAGTCTGTATTTCGTAATTGAGCAGAGCGTGTTCTTGTTACAGCAGATTAGATGAGCAGTTAAGGAGAGGAGAGCAGGGAATGTAACTCTGCGGAGGTTTTCAGGCTTCAGCGGCTCTTTTGTAACGATCCGGCACTTCGTCACAATGCCAGAAAAAAATGCTTGTGGGAAGCAGAAGGCTAAGGTCTGTCTGCTCGAAAAATCACCCCCAGAAAGCTGCCGTTGTGACGCCATTTAAACAAAAATATACTGTTATTATGTGCTCTTCATCACATATAGATATTTTTATGGTTGTCTAATAATTAGAAAGGCTTTTCTGAGTTCAGAAAACCCCTTTTTTCAATAAAACCAAACTATGCCTTACTCATCCTCCCCGGGTCAATCACTGAGTCTCTTGCCTTTGCACCTTTTTTCTGTTATTGTTGGCCACGATGAAGGCCCAAGCGACTTGTGACGTATACTCATGCTCACTGATTGATTGCAGTGCTGTCCACGTGACGTTAGCGCTGCAGACAGTAACCGACAGCGAGAGCAGTGGACCTGCTGAGGTGGAGTAAGGCATAGTTTGTTTTATTAAAACAAACTGCAGTCTAGGAGAGAGTGGTTTTCTGGAGTCAGAAAACCTCTTTAATGGGGAGTATTGGTTCTGGTTAAAGAAACCAACGGTGTATGGAGACTAATAGGCAATGAAAAGTATACAAAGAACTAAAAAAACTAGTTATCCCATGTCCAACCATATAATGAGGCTTGCAATGTGAGGGATGCGTATGTTTGCAATGTGAGCGTATGTTAGGGATACACAACAGCTGCAGGCTTATGTTAGAGATACACAACAGCTGCAGGCTTATGTGAATATACAACAGTTTCAGGCTTATGTTAGGGATACACAACAGCTGCAGGCTCATGTTAGGGATACACAACAGCTGCAGACTCATGTTAGGGATACACAACAGCTGCAGGCTTATAATGTGAATATACAACAGCTTCAGGCTTATGTTAGGGATACACAACAGCTGCAGGCTTATGTTAGGGATACACAGCAGCTGCAGGCTTATGATGGGAATACACAACAGCTGCAAGCTTATGTTACGGATACACAACAGCTGCAGACTTATGTTAGGATACACAACAGCTGCAGGCTTATGTTAGAGATACACAACAGCTGCAGGCTTATGTTAGAGATACACAACAGCTGCAGGCTTATGTGAATATACAACAGTTTCAGGCTTATGTTACGGATACACAACAGCTGCAGACTTATGTTAGGATACACAACAGCTGCAGGCTTATGTTAGAGATACACAACAGCTGCAAGCTTATGTTAGAGATACACAACAGATGTAGGCTTATGATGGGAATATACAACAGCTGAAGGCTTATGATGAACATACAAGATAAGGCAGAAAATGGGTTAATGCTGCGCATCAGCCAAATGAAGACGTATAATGTTAATGAAGATGAGTATTCTTTTATTTCATAGGTCTACGCGTTTCAAGGTGACAACCTCTTCCTCAGGACCAATGCATCAACAACAAGTCTTGTTGATGCATTGGTCCTGAGGAAGAGGTTGTCACCTTGAAACGCGTAGACCTATGAAATAAAAGAATACTCATCTTCATCAACATTATACGTCTTCATTTGGCTGATGCGCAGCATTAACCCCTTTTCTGCCTTATCTTGTATGCTCATCCACGTGGGGCTGCAGCAGACGCCATTATCTCATGCGCACTAGTGGTTGTGACTGTCACAACTGATCCAGGTGAGTGTATATTTTCCAGGTATACCCCACTGATCACTTTGGTGTTACACTATCAGCGCTCCTTATTTTCAGATCTAGAAGGCTTATGATGGGAATACACAACAGCTGCAGGATTATGTTAGGGATACACAACAGCTACAGGATTATGTTTGGAATACCTAACAGCTGCAGGATTATGTTAGAGAGACACAAAAGCTGCAGGTTTATGTTGGGAATACACAACAGCTGCAGGCTTATGTTAGGGATACACAACAGCTGCGGGCTTATGTTGTGAATACACAACAGCTACAGGCTTATATTGGAGTATGATCATAATCGTACTCTTCCAGTTTGGTGATGTGTGTAGTTCTTCTGTACTGCATGACGTCTTTGCTTTGTGCGTCCTGTTCCTGTATCCTCCATGTTTTGGTGATGTAGATAACGGTTTCTATATGTCCATAGTAACACGATTTTCTGCAGTGATGAGTGCGTACTGAATAATTGTGCTGAAATCTGAAAATCATAGTCATTTTTTTTTTTCTTACCTCGCCACCTGATTAAAGGCCGAGTCATCAGGGGCATTTAGATGGTGCTGATTTTGTGAAGGCATCTGGACCTAAAGCCATAGTTAAAGAGACTTTCTACATATTTTTCCGAGGGGCCCAGGCAGTTCGGAATGTGCCCAAAGGCCTGTTTTTAGCGTCGGAAATATAAGTGTCAGCATGCTCGCCCGCCACTTGCTCCCATTGATTTCTGGGACATGATTTCATAACAATTGGCGTTCTGAAGACTGGCCTAGATAATGGTTTCTATTGTGAGACATCAGCTGCCGCCTCTTTAATTGAAGTGTATTGAAAACATCAGTCGTATTGTTGTATCAATTATTCCAATAGGAAAAGCATTATTTCGGCAGGCACAGGAACCCGCCTGCAAATCATTACTCCAGTGATTTTATAGATTGGCTTAAGGAGTGGGTTAGGATTGCACACCTCAGCTGACATTGCCTATAGGCTTGTTGTAAGGCTGCCTTCATCTCTGTTGGGTTAGTTTCATAGTGTTTCACTTGTCCAACCCACGCGGCCAAAAGAGCCTTTATAAAACCACAGTAATTAGTGGTAAAACTATGTGTCACAAATGTATGAGGAGCCTAAATAGGGCTTTACACACTGCAACATCGCTGGCGATTGTTAGCGATGTTGCGAGCGATAGCACCCGCACCCGTTGTTCGTGCGACATGTGGTGATTGCTGCCGTAGCGAACAATATCGCTACGGCAGCGTCACACGCACATACCTGTTCAGCGACGTCACTGTTGCTGCCGAACAATCCCTCCTTCAAGGGGGAGGTGCGTTCGGCATCACAGCGACGTCACAAAACGGCCGTCCAATAGAAGAGGAGGGGAGGAGATGATCGGCCGGAATATGCCGCCCACCTCCTTCCTTCCTTCTTTTCCGGTGGACGCAGGTAGGATCATGTTCGTCGTTCCTGCGGTGTCACACACAGCGATGTGTGGTGCCGCAGGAACGACGAACAACCAGCGGCATGCACCACCAACGATATTATGAAAAGGAGCGACGTGTCAACGATCAACGATTTTTGCCATTTTTACGATCGTTGATCGTCGCTTCTAGTTGTCACATGCTGCGATGTTGCTAACGACGCCGGATGTGTGTCACAAACACCGTGATCCCGTCGATATATTGTTATCGATGTCGCAGCGTGTAAAACCCCCTTTAGGCTGTATTCATACATTTGTACATTACGGACCGTGGTGCAGGGACTCGATGCCGGTTCTCCTGACAGGATGTCACAATCCGTGGTGCATGCACTGGATGCAGGTCTCCCAACAGGACATCATAGTCCATGGTGCAGGAACTGGATGCAGGTCTCCTGACAGGACGTCATGGTCCATGGTGTATGGACTATCCGCAGGTCTTCCAACAGGATTTCACGGTCTGTGGTGCAAGCACTGGACACAGGTCTTCCAACAAGATGCTGCAGTCCGTAATGCATGGACTGGCCGCAGGCCTCCTGACAGGACATCATGGTCCATGGTGCAGGGACTGGATGCAGTTCTCCCAACAGGACGTCGTTGTCCTTGGTGTATGGACTGGCCACAGATTTCCCTACAGAACGTCAGTCCGTGGTGCATGGACTTACCGCAGGTCTCCCGACAGGACGTCACAGTCCCTAGTGCATGGACTGGGTGCAGGTCTCCTGACAGGACGTCACAGTCTGTGGTGCATTAACTGGCCACAGATCTCCTGACAGGACGTCATGGTCTGTGATACATGAACTGGACGCAGGTCTCCCAACAGGACTTTATGGTCCGTGGTGCAGAGACTGGACACAGGTCTTCTGACAGGACACCACTGTCTGTGGTGCAGAGACTGGATGCAAGTCTCTTGATAGGATGCCACGGGCCCTGGTGCATGGGCTGACCACAGGTCTCCTGACAGAACATTATGGACTGTGGTGCATGAACTGGCTGCAGGTGTTCTTAAAGGGCTTCACAGTCCGTGGTGCACAGACTGCCCACAAGTCTCCTGGCAGAACATTATGGTCCGTGGTGTGTGGACTGGTCGCAGGTTTGCCGACACGACATCATGGTCTTTCTTGCATGGACTGGGCGCAGGTCTCCTGATAGGCCAGGAAAAGAAATATTTCCCCCATAGCGGGACAAAACATTCAGCTTGTTGCTATGGATCTTAATACCATGGCCAAGTCAGGATGACTTTGTAGCATCATCCAGAACCCAGGGAACCTGCTTTTATCAGGAGCCCCTGGCTGGACCTTGGTTATTGTTTACTTCAATGTCTCCTTCCTTTTATAGAGGTGACATCAGAGGTGGCCAGCCTAATAAAAACAAAACATATTTTTGAGATACTCTGTCACGAGATGCTTATGCTTTCTGTAACTCTACGTGGCCACTCAGTGGTTATGATGTGATGTGCAGTTGATCAAGATTGTTGCTAGTCTGTCGTGATAATATATACGTTAAGCGGGCTTTACACGCTACGATATTGCTAGCGATATCGTACGCAAAAGCACCCGCCCCCGTCGTGCATGCGATTTCGTGTGATCGCTGCCGCAGCGAACGTTATCGCTACGGCAGCGTCACACGCACTTACCTGGTCGGCGTCGGCGCTGTGACTGCCGAACAATCCCTCCCTCAAGGGGGAGGGACGTTCGGCATCACAGCGACGTCACTAAGTGGTCGGCCAATCAAAGCGGAGGGGCGGAGATGAGCGGGACGTAACATCCCGCCCACCTCCTGCCTTCCGCATTGTGGCCGGCGGCAGGTAAGGAGACGTTCCTCGCTCCTGCGGTGTCACACACAGCGATGTGTGCTGCCGCAGGAGCAACAAACCACATCGATAATCAACCATTACCGATTTTTGGTTTTGGGACGACCTCTCCATGGTGAACGATTTTCACCATTTTTGACGTCGCTTAAGGTCGCTGGTACATGTCACACGCTGTGATATCGTTAATGACGCCGGATGTGCGTCACTAACAACGTGACCCCGACGATAAAACATTAACGATATCGTAGCGTGTAAAGCCCCCTTAAGAGTGGACGCTGATGCGTAGCTCAAAATTTAGTAAAATTTGCCCGTTTCCTCTTCTTCCCAACATGTATTATTATTTATTATTATAGCGCCATTTATTCCATGGCACTTTACATGTGAAAGGGTTTACACATTGTAGGAACAAACACAATAATCATAAACAAAACAAGGCACGGACTGGTTCAGGAGGAGAGATGACCCTGCCCTCACAGTCTACAATATCCCCATTTTACTGGACTTTTTAGACCTAATCTTAAGATCTCCCAAAAATGCTTATTTGTAGCCATCATGAGCTCCATCGAATTCCGTTACCCACCACTCTTTTTCTTCTGGTATAGGATAGATTAGAGCATGGCCTTTTTTCTTCCTTCCTTTTTTTTTGGCTAATGTTGGATTGACTCTTCAGAAATTCGAAAGCTTCCATCAACCATGGAAGAACCGGGGCCACCACTCTCTGCAGAGTTAACACAGAGAAGATTAAACATCGTCTCAGAAGAAAAAAATTCTCCAGGTCTTTGGATGTTTGGCGGTTTTATTTTATTTCCTGTATAAATGTCTGTTTCTGCCCCCCTCGTTGTATCGCGTGGCATATTTTAGCGCCTTCCCTTTTGGTGTGACCGGTGTAAATCCCTCTCTGCCGAATTGTATCACAGTGTATTTAATAAGTGTTTCTCAGGATAATTCCTTAAGAAGTCAATTTAAAATGCTCAGGAAAAGCCCGGGATAGTTCCTCGCAAGCCATGCACATCATTATTCATAGGGTGGTCTTTGGTATGATGTGTTTGTCATGCTTCATAAATTTTATCTGTGCGCTAGAAACAGGAGCGGATCTTCAATGCAATTATAAAAATGTATTAGAATGAGGAGCAAGAAATAAATATAGCGCTGGATGAGGTTTTAATGACCCCCAACATGTTTATCATTCCAAGGAAGAAAGTTTCTTCAAACAGTAAACCAAAGTGAACATCTCCTCCGCGGAGAAGGAATTATTAGATACAGTATATCACAAAAGTGAGTACACCCCTTACATTTTTGGGAAATATGTTGTTATATCTTTTCATGGGACAACACTGAAGATCTGACCCTGTGATACAATGTACAGTGTCAGTGTGCAGCTTGTATAATAGCGTAAGTTGTGGTCCTCTAAATAACTCAACACACAGCAATTAATGTCTAAACCACTGGCAACAAAAGTGAGTACACCCTATTTGTGCCCAATTAACCATTTTCCCTCCCCGGTGTCAGTCATATGACTCATTAGTTTTACAAGGTCTCAGGTGTGAATGGAGAACAGGGGTGTTACATTTGGTGTTATCTCTCACACTCTCTCTCATAATGGTCACTTGAAGCGCAACATGGCTCCTTATAGCAAAGAATTCTCTGAGGATCGGAAAGAAAAAATTGTTGCTCTAAATAAAGATGGCCGAGGCTATAAGACGATTGCCAGCACCCTGACACTGAGCTGCAGCATGGTGGCCAAGACCATACAGAGGTTTAACCAGACAGGATCTAGTCAGAACAGGCCTCGCCATGGTCGACCATAGAAGTTGAGTGCATGTGTTCAGGGTCTTATCCAGAGGATGTCTTTTCAAAATAAACAGATCAGTGCTACCAGCATTGCTGCAAAGAATAAAGGGGTCCTGCTTGGTGGTGGGAATGTCATGATTTGGGGCTGCAGGCTGTGGGGAGCTACAGTTCATTGAGGGAACCATGAGTGTCAGCATGTACTGTGACATACTGAAGCAAAACATGATCCCTCCCTTCATATTCCAACATGATAATGACCCCAAACAGCTCCAAGATGACCACTGACTTTCTATAGAAACTGAGGATAAAGGTGCTGAACACAGATAAAACCCCACTCTCTGCCCCTTTATGTGTAATACCATGTCCAAGAGAAAATAAAAAATGAACATACACCCTATAATAAGTATATAAATAAATAGTAAAGGTACATTTAAATAACATAGGGTACTTGGTTTACACTGATCAAAAAACTAACACCAATACTAAAACTAGTATGGAAGGCTATATGCATAAACAATAGCAACACCGATAAACAGCAAGCAAGCCGATTTCAAAAATTCAATAATACTTTATTAATATATAAAAATATTAATAAACACATAAAACCCGAATGGACCACCCCAAATAACAGATGGTATTGACATGGGGAGTCAGCACCCACAAAACAGATTTTGCAATCTATAATAATATTCAATTAGTTACATCCAGTTTAAATAAACTATACATGGCAGAGGAAAACATTGCCTGTTATAAAGTTGTATGTAACAAAAATCAATTATGTGGCTCAGTGGCTAGCACTGCAGTCTTGCAGCGCTGGGGTCCTGGGTTCAAATCCCACCAAGGACACCATCTGCAAGGAGTTTGTATGTTCTCCCCGTGTTTGCGTGGGTTTCCTCCGGGGTCTCCGGTTTCCTCCCACATTCCAAAGACATACAGATAGGGACTCTAGATTGTGAGCCCCAATGGGGACAGTGTTGCCAATGTATGTAAAGTGCTATGGAATTAATAGCGCTATATAAATGAATAAAATTATTATTATTATATATAAAAGATAGAAACATAGTAAATGATCATACGAAAGTGGTGCGGTAACCCCCTCACACTGACACGCGTTTCGCAACAGGCGTGCTTCGTCCTAGACGAAACACACCTGTTGCGAAACATGCGTCAGTGTGAGGGGGCACCGCATCACTTTTGGCATTGGATCAGCTGCCTGCTAGTAATATTGGTTGCTCTTTGTATGATCATTTACTATTTTTCTATCTTTTATATATTTATTAATTATATTTATTAATATTTGTATTTATTATTTTTATTTATTAATGAAGTATTATTGAATTTTTGAAATTGGCTTGCTTGCTGTTTATCGGTGTTGCTACTGATCAAAAACTGTAAAAACTATCCCACGAGACAAGATGTACTTAAGTCTGGTCTTACTCAATATTAAAAACTTACCTTGCGTTAGTGACATCAATGTGAATAAGGACAAAGAAGGGAAAGGCACGAATTGAAACCACCTGTCCATGGGAAGTTATATAGATGATTTTCCTTGCCTTTTTTTTTGGTGTTTCAGGCAATGGCCTGCTGCCTGAGTATTCAGGTTGCTTTGTGATTTGAAATGAGTGAACCCGAGGTTTGTTTTTCGGTGAGCAGGCGCTTTAGGTATGCAAACCACTCACATGAGCATTGCTGTGCTCGGGTACGCTCGGTGCTCAGTCCAGTGTGAGCCGCTTGCAGTGTTTGATTGGCTCGCACTGGGGGCAACAACAGCGTGATCGGATGTAGTGTGTATCAAACACAAAAAAAAAGAAAAATCCTGCCCACCTGCCTCCAAAAGTGATCTGTTTATGGCTAACTGCATGAGAACAGAAACCCAATCTGCCCAATTAGTGGCTTCCAATGGGGTTTAGGTCAAGTCCCAGACCCAAATTCAACTTTTTCAAAAGTCCGGCTGAACCAATCTTCAGCAAGTTCTCTTATTTCTACGGGTGGTAGCTCTACCTCACTGCTGGGCTCTGCTACAAGTTGGTCTCCTTACTAACTAAGCTTTACCTCACCACTGAGCTGTGCTCTGTCTAATCTCAAGTGTGTCTTCTGGTAAAACCAACTTTCCATATTGCTGAGGCCTACTACATTTACCCACAAAAGACATATACAGTTAGGTCCAGAAATATTTGGACAGTGACACAATTTTCGCGAGTTGGGCTCTGCATGCCACCACATTGGATTTGAAATGAAACCTCTACAACAGAATTCAAGTGCAGATTGTAACATTTAATTTGAAGGTTTGAACAAAAATATCTGATAGAAATTGTAGGAATTGTCACATTTCTTTACAAACACTCCACATTTTAGGAGGTCAAAAGTAATTGGACAAATAAACCAAACCCAAACAAAATATTTTTATTTTCAATATTTTGTTGTGAATCCTTTGGAGGCAATCACTGCCTTAAGTCTGGAACCCATGGACATCACCAAAAGCTGGGTTTCCTCCTTCTTAATGCTTTGCCAGGCCTTTACAGCCGCAGCCTTCAGGTCTTGCTTGTTTGTGGGTCTTTCCGTCTTAAGTCTGGATTTGAGCAAGTGAAATGCATGCGCAATTGGGTTAAGATCTGGTGATTGACTTGGCCATTGCAGAATGTTCCACTTTTTTGCACTCACAAACTCCTGGGTAGCTTTGGCTGTATGCTTGGGGTCATTGTCCATCTGTACTATGAAGCGCCGTCCGATCAACTTTGCGGCATTTGGCTGAATCTGGGCTGAAAGTATATCCCGGTACACTTCAGAATTCATCCGGCTACTCTTGTCTGCTGTTATGTCATCAATAAACACAAGTGACCCAGTGCCATTGAAAGCCATGCATGCCCATGCCATCACGTTGCCTCCACCATGTTTTACAGAGGATGTGGTGTGCCTTGGATCATGTGCCGTTCCCTTTCTTCTCCAAACTTTTTTCTTCCCATCATTCTGGTACAGGTTGATCTTTGTCTCATCTGTCCATAGAATACTTTTCCAGAACTGAGCTGGCTTCATGAGGTGTTTTTCAGCAAATTTAACTCTGGCCTGTCTATTTTTGGAATTGATGAATGGTTTGCATCTAGATGTGAACCCTTTGTATTTACTTTCATGGAGTCTTCTCTTTACTGTTGACTTAGAGACAGATACACCTACTTCACTGAGAGTGTTCTGGACTTCAGTTGATGTTGTGAACGGGTTCTTCTTCACCAAAGAAAGTATGCGGCGATCATCCACCACTGTTGTCATCCGTGGACGCCCAGGCCTTTTTGAGTTCCCAAGCTCACCAGTCAATTCCTTTTTTCTCAGAATGTACCCGACTGTTGATTTTGCTACTCCAAGCATGTCTGCTATCTCTCTGATGGATTTTTTCTTTTTTTTCAGCCTCAGGATGTTCTGCTTCACCTCAATTGAGAGTTCCTTAGACCGCATGTTGTCTGGTCACAGCAACAGCTTCCAAATGCAAAACCACACACCTGTAATCAACCCCAGACCTTTTAACTACTTCATTGATTACAGGTTAAGGAGGGAGACGCCTTCAGAGTTAATTGCAGCCCTTAGAGTCCCTTGTCCAATTACTTTTGGTCCCTTGAAAAAGAGGAGGCTATGCATTACAGAGCTATGATTCCTAAACCCTTTCTCCGATTTGGATGTGAAAACTCTCTTATTGCAGCTGGGAGTGTGCACTTTCAGCCCTTATTATACGGTATATATAATTGTATTTCTGAACATGTTTTTGTAAACAGCTAAAATAACAAAACTTGTGTCACTGTCCAAATATTTCTGGACCTAACTGTATACAGCTTGGCGCTGTTACCTAAAACTTTAAGTGTGTCGCTTGACAAATTCAGCTTTGCCATACTACTAGGCTGTTTCATACCAGCATAAAAACTTTTAATGTTGCTCTGTTGTTCCATGCTGTTCTTTCCAGGTGCTGTACCTCTTTGCACCATCTCTTCCACTCCGTGCTGTACCTTCAAGGTGCTGTAGCTTTCTGCACCATCGCTTCTGGTTGGTGCTGTTCTTTCCAGTTGCTGTGCCTCTCTGCATCATTGCTTCTAGTCTGTGCTGTTCCTTCCATGTGCTGTACCTCTCTGCACCATCGCTTCCGGTCCATGCCGTTCCTTCCAGGTTCTGTATCTCTCTGCACTATCGCTTCTGGTCCGTGCTGTTCCTTCCAGGTGTTGTACCTCTCTGCACCATCGCTTCTGGTTCGTGCTGTTCTTTCCAGGTGCTGTACACCTCTGCACAAAACCAAAGATTTCAGTGACCAGCCCAATAAATTGGAATTATAAAGGGCACTGGAAAGAGGAATCGAAACACTGATGGTGGAATACAAAGTTCTTTATTAATAAAAGGGTGAGCAAAGGACAGACCGTGAGGTTGAGGTGGAATACTTGCCAAATGCATAATAGCACAAAAAACACACACCACCTGACATTAATTAAAAGCTGCTGAACCAAGGTGCCGAGATTATACTTATCAGGTATAGCCCGGGAGAGAGCCATAAGGTGTAACACACAAATGGTTTTGGTTAAACAACAACCTAGGGATAATCCTCCCATAGGCACATATAGGAAAGTCAGCAAATACAGCAATCATTACCTTGAAACATAATGGAAGTAATAACGCAGCAGTTAAGTCAGTGGTGGGGGCGGGTCCTCGATGCGCGTTTCACAAGGTGTGGCTTCTTCACGAAGTATGTTTCTTCCAGGTGCTGTACCTCTCTGCACCATCGCTTCTGGTCCGTGCTGTTCCTTACAGGTGCTATACCTCTCTGTAACATGGCTCCCGATCCATGCTGTTCCATTCTGGTGCTTTACCTTTCTGCACCATCGCTTTTGGTCCGTGCTGTTCCTTTTATCTCCTCCCTCATCTCTGTCTATCACCCCACCCGTGCCCTCCGCTGTGCTAATGACTTAAGACTGACATCCTCAACAATTCGAACCTCCCACTCCCGTCTTCAAGATTTCTCACGAGCTGCGCCTATGCTCTGGAACACACTACCAAGAGAAATCCGATTAATTCCTAACATCCACACCTTTAAGCGGGCCCTAAAAACGCATTTCTTTAGACTAGCCTATCACCTCACTGCCCTGATCTAATCTAGTCCCTTTGTGCCCTTCAAAAAATTTACTTCCAGTTCTCGTCCCCTGTACCTGCATAAATTCTCACCGACGGGTTCATGCAGCTGCTTTTGAATACCCTATTAAATCGATGGCTGGACCACATATAACAAGCTTTTCTACCCCCCATTCACCTTTTGTGTCTCCCCTATTTTCTCATAGACTGTAAGCTTACGAGCAGGGCCCTCACTCCTCCTGGTATCTTAATTTTGTTATTTTGTATTGTCTCATATTGTCTGTACATGTCCCCTCTTAATTGTAAAGCGCTGCGGAATATGTTGGCGCTATAGAAATAAAACTTATTGTTATTTTTTCAGGTGCTGTACCTGTCTGCACCATTGCTTCTGGTACATGCTGTTCCTTTCAGGTGCTTTACATCTCTGCACCATCACTTCCGGCCGTGCTGTTCCTTTCAGGTGCTGTAACTCTCTGCACCATCACTTCCGGTCCTTGCTGTTCCTTTCAGGTGCTGTACCTTTCTGCACCATCACTTCCGGTCCGTGCTGTTCCTTTTAGGTGCTGTACCTCTCTGCACCATCACTTCCGGTCCGTGCTGTTCCTTTCAGGTGCTGTACCTCTCTGCACCATCACTTCCGGTCCGTGCTGTTCCTTTTAGGTGCTGTACCGCTCTGCACCATCACTTCCGGTCCGTGCTGTTCCTTTCAGGTGCTGTACCTTTCTGCACCATCACTTCGAATCTACTTTAACAACAGAATGTTTTCATTCAGTGAGGCCAAGACGAAAGTTAACTATCTACATTGTTAGTTAACAGTTTTATTCCATAATCCTTTGTGCTAATTTGTTGTCACATTCCACATGTTTTTAAGGATGGAGCTTTTTTATTTAATCTCGTTCACTTTTAGGCTCGGGCTGCGAGTCTATTCCATTTATTTATGCCACAACAAAAATGTCAGATCGTCGCATGTCGCTCTGATATCATTTGCTGTGCGAGGCCATAAACTCCAACAAGCCATTGTTAATTAAACCACCTCACGGCACAACTCTGTGCATTCATCTGGGCTGATACCACATTAGGATAAAATACACCACTATCTGGAGTGTTTAATGTTGCACCTCCAGTGTACACTGCCCCTCCTCTGCGTACTTTCTGCAGAATACATTGCACCCTCCGTCATAAATTCCCCGGCCTGACACTGTCTAAGTCTGCTGCTCCTTTGGCCTCAATTTCAGTGAGATGGGCTATTGAAAACTCATTACAAGCTGCTTAGACTCTGACTTTGACTCTGGCTCGACAGCGAACAAAAATTAACAGCTCTTCCAAGTAGCTATAAAAAAAAAAAAACAAAAAAAAATGGAGAAAAAGAAAAGGCATTGTGCCAAATAAATAACATAGAGGAAAAATAACAGCAGAAGCGGCTCGAGATGTGTCTCTTTAGGGTGCGCTGGATTAATGTTGGCAGGGAAGGGCAACATGTTAACTATTGTGTAAAGCTTTAGGATGCATTCATGTGACTTAAAGGGGTCTTTTAGTTCTTATATTGAGGGCCTAAATATAGGCCCTCAATGTGTAATTGGCAAGGTCACCTCCAATGACCAATTAGCCGAATGACTATGCAGTTTATCAGAGGTGGCCAGTCTCCGAGGCAAGGAGTATATTTCTTACATGCTCTGTTCTGAAGATGCTTCTAAAGGCTACTTTGGATTTATGCAGCTTCATAATCTTGCTCCTGAGGCTGCAAAGGCAAGGAAAATTTTCCTGGGCGGTCGAATAGTTTGGGCTGATGGCTCAAAAATGTCACAGGTTTGAACTGTCAATCAATCAGGAGCACACTGCCCCTGGTAAAGAGGGAGTTGGGAGGCTAGGAAACAGTGCGCTTCTGAAGACTAGTCAAGAACATTTCTTTAACGGGACCAGAAGCCCTTTTTCAGCTGTCGGATTCTCTTCAAGGAGAATTTTATTTCATATCTATTGTATGTTTTAAAATTGCAGATTATATACTTTACATTGATGGCCTATCCTTTGGATGGTCATCAACATCAAATGGTGGGGCTGCATGATGGCCTATCCTTTAGATGGTCATCAACATCAAATGGTGGGGCTGCATGATGGCCTATCCTTTGGATGGTCATCAACATCAAATGGTGGGGCTGCATGATGGCCTATCCTTTGGATGGTCATCAACATCAAATGGTGGGGCTGCATGATGGCCTATCCTTTGGATGGTCATCAACATCAAATGGTGGGGGTGCATGATGGCCTAACCTTTGGATGGTCATCAACATCAAATGGTGGGGCTGCATGATGGCCTATCCTTTGGATGGTCATCAACATCAAATGGTGGGGGTGCATGATGGCCTATCCTTTGGATGGTCATCAACATCAAATGGTGGGGGTGAATGATGGCCTATCCTTTGGATGGTCATCAACATCAAATGGTGGGGGTGCGACACCCAGCATTCCCGCCAACCAGCTGCTTAGGTGCCGACAGCAGCTGGATGTCATCACTTGTGGAACGGAACTACTCAGCTCCGTCAACTGGATAGTGGCTGTGGCCGGGTACTGCAGATCTACCCCAGTTGCAATGACTAGGCCTAGATCTGCTGTGTAGTTAAGTTTTGCAACTGATCACTTCTGACTGCTGCGACACTGGGAACAGCTGATTGGCGGGAGTGTCACACCCCCAGCGATTTGATGTGGATGACCTATCCCAAGAGTAGACCATCATTATAAACTAACAGGCGATCTCTTTAAGATTAACAGAATTTATCTATCATTATATCCCAGATTGTTACTTTTACTACAATTTAAATGTTTGGTCTTCTAAAATGTTAATTAACCTGCTGTAGATTTGATTAATAGTTATGGACCTTTAATAAAAAAAAAGCTAGAAATACCCATGATGATTAGAATTACCCTTTACTCCCCTTTCCCCTCGTGACTAGTTTTACTCTTTACTACACCCTCCCATGCTGACTAGAATGACTCTTTACTACACCCTCTCATGGAGACTAGAATTACTCTTTACTACACCCTCCCATGGTGGCTAGAATTACTCTTTACTACTCCCCTTCCATGGTGGCTAGAATTACTCTTTACTACACCGCTCCATGGTGGCTAGAATTACTCTTTACTAAACCCTCCCATGGTGGCTAGAATTACTCTTTACTACACCCTCCCATGGTGGCTAGAATTACACTTTACTACACCCTTCTATGATGGCTAGAATTACTCTTTACTACACCCACCCATGGTGACTAGAATGACTCTTTACTAAACCCTCCCATGGTGGCTAGAATTACTCTTTACTACACCCTTCCATGGTGGCTAGATATACTCTTTACTACACCCTCCCATGGTGACTAGAATTACTCTTTACTACACCCTTCCATGGTGGCTAGAATTACTCTTTACTACACCCTCCCATGGTGACTAGAATTACTATTTACTACACCCTTCCATGGTGACTAGAATGACTCTTTACTAAACCCTCCCATGGTGGCTAGAATTACTCTTTACTACACCCTTCCATGGTGGCTAGAATTACTCTTTACTACACCCTCCCATGGTGACTAGAATTACTCTTTACTACACCCTCCCATGGTGACTAGAATTACTCTTTACTACACCCTCACATGCTGGCTAGAATTACTCTTTACTACACCCTCCCATGATGGTTAGAATTACTCTTTACTACACCATTCCATGGTGGCTAGAATTACTGTTTACTACACCCTCCCATGGTGACTAGAATTTCTCTTTACTACACCCTCCCATGGTGGTTAGAATTATTCTTTACTACACCCTCCCATGCTGGCTAGAATTACTCTTTACTACACCCTCCCATGATGGTTAGAATTACTCTTTACTACACCATCCCATGGTGGCTAGAATTACTGTTTACTACACCCTCCCATGGTGACTAGAATTACTCTTTACTACACCCTCCCATGGTGACTAGAATTACTCTTTACTACACCCTCCCATGGTGGTTAGAATTATTCTTTACTACACCCTCCCATGGTGACTAGAATTACTATTTACTACACCCTCCCATGGTGGCTAGAATTACTATTTACTACACCCAAAAATGCCTCTATTGTGTTTTAGGATCATAGTTTTTGCTATTCAGTTTTGTCTTCTGGACTCTCCCGCATCTAATGGCAAACTTTGTGTACGTGTAAACCAATGAGCCTTTGAGAGTCGCTCCATAAATTTAACAGTATCTTGTTTAAAAGCAAGGCAGGGTTTTTAATTTAGTGCTTGGTAGTTTTTATGTGAAATGTCTGAGGAGCTATTTATAGTAGAAGTAACCTTGGCTTTTCAGGTAAGAAGACAACGGAACTTTTAACGAGGAGCGTTTCTCCATTTTGCTGTGGCGTAAAACTCAATTTTGGTGTTCTTTCATCAGAAGGCAAAGCGTAAATCTAAATGATGCAGTGTTCTATAAAGGAAGGTTAGAAGCACATGGCTGCTTTCTTCCATAAACAGCGCCCCTCGTGGCCATGGTTTGGGTCTGGTATTACAGCTCTGGTCTATTGATGTGAATATGAAGTACCACACGTGGACATGTGTCCAGAGTGCTCATTTTTGTGCCCAGAATTTTTCTGCTATATATGGTTTGCATTTTTTTAAAGCCCAGTACACATTTATTATACACTCATTTGCTGCAGATATGTAGTGTGGAATTCACATCCTTAATCTACATGTGAACGTATTCTAAGGTCTTTACCATAAAGGCAAAAGTAAGCCAACCGGTACTCTACATAATGGTGATATGATGCGTATAGTTCCTCAATCTTGTCATGCTACAGTGATATTTTATCATGACAGTTGAGCATTTATATAGAAGGTGATTTCCTCATCTCAAACAATTTATTGAAAGAAAAGCCAACACCAGTGGCCTGTATACCCCCCAAAAATGTCATGTGGCCTTGAGTATCAATTACCGCTGACAACGACGTCTCCTGCTGGTCACAATTGGAGTTATTGTCAGCGAAGGGATGGCATCCCATTCTTCTTGAAAAGCGGCCGTCAGGTCATTGAGGTTCTGGGGTACAGAGATGCCGCCTCTACATGGCGACTCAGCTGATCCCATAGGTTTTCTATGGGATTCAGGTCTGGAGAAAGTGCTTGCTGCTCCATTTGAGGTCAGTCTCCAGCGGCCGTTCCCTAATGATGCGACCTCGATGAGCTGGAACATTGTCGCTCATGAAGATGAATTTCGCCCGGTGTTGTTCATGCAGAGGTGGAATGACTGGATTAATGATGATATTCCAGAGTAGGGGCTGTCATTGTACCATTGACGCAGTGTAGAGCTTTTCTGTACTGACTAGACACACCAGTTCACACTGTAATACCATCACCACCAAAGGCTCGTCTGGTGACAACAGCGGCTGAAGTATAGCACCCTCTTTGACATCAGTAACATCGCTGGCGGCCATAATTTCTTCCCAGCATGAATGGACTTTCATCAGTGAACAGCACTGAGGCCTGCTGGTCCTTCATCTAGCATAGATGCTCCTGTGCCTGGTAGTGTGGTCAGGATGTTTGCAGGCTTTGCGCGCAGACCACGCTGAGGTAAATGGTTTTGAATTGTCTGACATGACATTTGGGTGCCTCTTACCTCTCATAAATGTGCCTGGAGTTGTGTAGCATTCATTAACTATTTCCAAAGAACATTGTTCACAATGAAGCAGTCACCAGTGGGGGATGTGGCCAAACGATATCAACTTCTCTGCCTTTCTGTGACTCTTTCAGTCTCTCTGTGTCTCTGTACAATCTGGTCGTGACACTCTAAGCTAAGTGGACACTTCCATATGAGCTTGAAGCCCCATGATGGCGTGGTCCTTCTGATCAATTGTTAGGTGTCATCTTGGTCTCGTGATGTCTAAATGTGAACAGCATGATGAGGATGACTGTTTAATACCAATTCTAATTGAAAACCAGAAATGTATTGGGCGATTCATGGATCACACACCTGTTGTGAATTGTGCCATTAAGCTCCTTGTTAGAGAACAGCAAGTCGTCCAAAAAGTCCTGAAACATTGAACGGTTGGACACGAGCATCCAAAAAAAGTTTAGAGAAGGTCACATTAAGTTCACCTGAAAGGGTTAGAGGGCATTTTAGGATCATCCTAAAATTTCACCCGACAGCTAAATATTCCAAAATTTTTGTGAGTAGTGTAAATCTATATAGAGAGAGAATGAAAGTTAGTCACTCTTTAAGGAATTTCCCAGTACCGAACATGCTCACAAATTATGTTCACTCGATTATTAGGCAGGGAGTTGGGGCCCCCATGACATTTTCGCTCTGGTCTTACCATTGCGTTAACACTATCTTGTAGCAGAACTGATATTTGGATGTTATCTACTTACAACAGCGATAAGGGTTTTCCTAAAATTTGTGGACTCCCCCCACCCCAAAGCCAGATTTCCAATATTATCCAAAGGCGGAGAATTGTTCTTATAGTCTTCTAAGTTTAGAATTCATGCCTGGAACCTGAAAGCATTAGAAAAGAAAATCTTTTTCTTTCGAATCAGACGAGTGGCCTTGATATTTAATGGCTGTTTTAAGGTCCATTAATCTTTGAATCATGAGGCCATGTAAAAACTGACAGCCTTAACAGTCATTGCCGGGGTTTATTTGGAAGGATTTAATGTCAACAGCAATTTTAATTATTACTGTTGGAGAACTAACCTCATTTTATATGTGCAGAAGAATTACAAACCATACAGCTATGTATCTAGTAATGAATTGAGGTTCTCGGAGATTGTGGGTTCTGGGAGAGGATCTGCTCAATCAGAGAGAACATGTCCTTTACTTTAATATTAAAATTATTTAAAAAAAAAATCTATTAGGATTTTATCATCAAAATATAATATAATAGCACATTTATTATGTACTCTTTTAGAATTCCCATACGTTTCTCTAAACTGAAGAAAAACGGGGCTATTTCTAGGTGCAGAAGAGGAGAACGACCACCTTGGCCTCTCGCCTCTTCATTAGATAGCTGACCACTAGTGATGGGCGAGCACCAGAATGCTCGTTACTTGATTCGAGCTGGTCAGACACTCGGATGAGCTTTTCGCAAGTAACGAGCATTATGGAACGTCAATGATTGGGCAGTTTGGGTCTCCGCCAACATACAGCCACCCATAAACCGAGCATTTCCAGCGGAAGTGATACGAAATGTGGTTTTATTTCCCGGGAGAGCCATGCAGTGAATCAAGTGTCCCACTAGTTACAGGGAAGTACCAAGTGCACAGCGAAAGGAAAGGGAAACCCTATGTCTATGAGAGGGAAGATGGTGACCCCTGACCTAACCTACTACTGGTCCCTGGGCTCCATCACCATCCTAGATAGGTTCTGCACCTATACGCCGAGCTGGATAACTGACTTTAGGTATCCATAATGCTGGGCCCTAAATAGGGAGAGGATGGGATGAGCTCTTCGTCAACTCCACTACACAACTATTGAAGAAACAAGGGGGACACATGGGGGAAAACCATGAACTACTTATCATAAGATGACTCAGGCAGTAGTTCAACAATGATACTGCAGAGGAGTACAAGCCACCTGCTTACAACCTCGACTTCAAGGAACTGAAAATATCACCAGCACAGTCCAAAGAAAGTAAGGAGTATTTAAACACCAGAGGAATGCTGATGATCAGCAGCTGGGTGGAAGTCGACCTCCTACTGGGTCCAAAAGGGGGAAGAGATGAATCGGGAGGCACGGTGGCTCAGTGGTTAGCACTTCAGTCTTGCAGCGCTGGGGTCTTGGGTTCAAATCCCACCAAGGACAACATCTGCAAGGAGTTTGTATGTTCTCCCCGTGTTTGCGTGGGTTTCCTCCTGGTACTCCAGTTTCCTCCCACACTCCAAAACATACAGATAGGGACTCTAGATTGTGAGCCCCAATGGGGACAGTGTTGCCAATGTATGTAAAGCGCTGTGGAATTAATAGCACTATATAAATGAATAAAATTAGTATTATTATTATTATCCAGCAAGAAAGCTACCTATACCAATGAATACTGACAGCAGGAACAATGGAAAGTCAAGAGCATCATGCGCAGCCAGACTCTGTGATTTTTGATGGCCAGAATCCACATAACTGCAACCCGTGACAGCAAGCCTGTGCATTGTGGTCAGTTTCTCTGATGACATATTGGAGCACACACGAAACTTGGCCGTTTAACTATCGAACAGTGTTGAGCACGCTGGCTGTCCAGCCATAAAAATTATATATAAATAGTTACATTACTAGAGTTATATTAGGTGTAGAGATGAGAAAACCTGAGATGCGGTGTTCGTACCAAACACAGACTTTAGAAAAAAAACAGAGTTTGGATGCTTTACGTACACAAACCACTTGAGTGAGCATCGCTGTGCTCAGGTAATTTTTTTATTGTTAATTTGCTTCCAAAATGCAAAGTTTAGATACCGTTTTGCAACTGTGGTCTTTTCTATCTAAATGATTTAAGAAAAAAAAGATCCAAATCTAGTTCTGATGCCTCTCACTGCTTTACCCTTCAGTGTTAGAGATAACAGCAGGCAAGGGTTGTACATCAAGAGTTTAGAAAACGTGTACCCTCTCGGGGATGGGGGGACATAGAGGAAACAAGCTGTAAAAAAAAGGGACATAACAACACATTGGGAAGAAATTAGTGCAGGATAGAAGCTGTGCTGATATATGAGCCAATGAATACAGCGTCGCTGTAGCCACACCCAGATCTCACATCCAGCCTAATTACTGGGAGGGACATTCCTATACAAATAATGAAACCTGAATCAGGGGGTGTAAAAACAAATTCAGGAGTGAAATTGATTACCATTTTAAGTAACCACTAAGATATGTATTTCATGCTAAAGTTGTCCATAGCAGTGGGCAAGAGTTGTACACCGCTCTCAACATTTTAGAAAACATGTACAGTCTCAGGAGGGGACATAGAGGAAGGAAGCTGTGAAAAAGGGACATAAAAACACATTGGGAACAAATTAGTGCAGGATAGAAGCTGGGCTGATGTATGAGCCAATGAATACAGTGTCGCCGTGGACTCACCCATATCTCACGTTCAGCCTATATTACTGAGAGGGACACTCCCATTCAAAAAAATGAAACGTAAACCAAGGTGGTGTAGAAAAAAATGAAACTGATTATCTCAAGAGATTAGAAAACGTACAATTTCAGGGAGGACATAGAGGAAACAAGCTGTAAAAAGGAAGTGCATAAAATCACATTGTGAAGAAATTAGTGGAGGATAGAAGCTGTACTGATATATGAGCCAATGAATACAGCATCGCCGTGGACACACACAGATCTCACATCCAGCCTATATTACTGGGAGGGACACTCAGAGCTCACATCCAGCTTATATTACTGAGAGGGACACTCAAATACAAAAAAATGAAACGTAAATCAGGGGGTGTAAAACGAAATGAAACAATGAAACTGATTATCTCAAGAAATTAGAAAACATGTGCAATCTCAGGGAGGACATAGAGGAAACAAACTGTAAAAAAAGTACATAAAAACACATTGAAAAGAAATTAGTGGAGGATGGAAGCTGTACTGATATATGAGCCAATGAATACAGCATCGCCGTGGACACACAAAGATCTCACATGCAGCCTACATTACTGGGAGGAATACTCAGAGCTCACATCCAGCCTATATTACTGGGAGGGACACTCCCATACAAAAAAAAAGAAACCTAAACCACGGGGTGTAAAAACAAATTCAGGAATGAAACAGGTTACCATTTTATTAACTAAAGGAGCGACTAAGACATGTAAAAATGATTTTGTAAAAGTAACTCTGCACGTGATATGTATTTTATATTTTCCTCTTATCGTCGCAAAAAACCCCACAAATGTACCATCCAGTGACCAGCCGGCTCTTCCTCGCAGCCCTCCCTCCATCCATTGTGACTAATCTTTGAGCTCTATCAATCTATTCTGTTGCCCATTTCTCCGCAATCCGTTATGCATTGCTTTTCATCTGTCACCATTTATTTCATTTGTCATGTGTCAGGCAAATTACCCGACAGCCTTAACTTGTGCTCTCTCCCTTGTTTCCTACATGTTCGCCGGGCTCCAATTTTGGAGTCATCAGCGGTTTTTGCATAGTTTGCACTTGGTTATGTGTCTAAGTCATTTGTCTAGATTAGACTCTACGGAGGCCTGACTGCTAACCCCACAAGGCTCGTCTTAATATTTTCCCTTACATCTTACACAGATTTTTATAACGAGCTGTTGATTCCGTTTTTTTTCTTTTTTTTTTTCCTACTCTTAAACTTTTTTGCAAATAGGCGAGCGAAGCGTTGTCCTCTAAAGAGGAGCGGTACGTTGCTGGAAATAGCATGGACCGAAATAATCCCGACCTACTTTAGTTAGACGGCCAAAAACGTTTATCAGTTTGGGCTCTTAATAAAGATAGCTAAGCTTAACATGTAATTCTCTGAGTTGTAGTTTGTTATATGGGTGAAGAAATACATGCAAAGATTCATATCCATGATGTCTAGGATAGGCAAAGTGTTATTACTAACATCCCTAGTGGTTAAAGGGTATTGCCAGGCATCTGTGTGATATAGGGAGTCAATGCAAACATACTAGACTAGTATATTATATCGACAATGCAAAAAAATCCTGAAAGTGTAAGGTATTTAGCAAATTACTTATTAGCCCTGGTGGTCTAGGGCAGTGAAGAGGCAGTTGTCAGTATCTCTAATGGTCTAGGACATTGTTGTTAGCAGCCGTGATGGTCTAGGGTAGTGAAGGAGTTAATGTTAGCAGCCCTGGTCATCTTAGGCAGTAAAGAGGAATATATCAGCAGCCCTGGTGGTCTTGGGCAGTGAAGACGTAGATGTCAGTGGCTCTGATGGTCTAGGGCAGTGAAGACATAGATTTCAGTGGCTCTGATGGTCTAGGGCAGTGAAGAGGTAGATGTCAGTAGCACTGATGGTCTAGGATGTAGGTATTAGCAGTTGCGGTGGTCTAGGGTAGTGAAGGAGTTAATATCAGCAGCCCTGGTCACCTTAGGCAGTAAAGAGGAATATATCAGCACCCCTGGTGGTCTAGAGTAGTGAAGGGGTAGATGTCCGTAGCGCTGATGGCCTAGCATGATGATGTTAGCAACTTTGATGGTCTAGGGTAGTGAACAAGTTAATGTCAGCAGCCCTGTTTATTTTAGGCAATAAAGAGGAATATGTCAGCAGCCCTGGTGGTCTAGGGCTGTGAAGGGGTAGATGTCAGTAGCTCTGATGGCCTAGGACATAGTTTTTAGCAGCCTTGGTTGTCTAGGGTAGTGAACAAGTTAATGTCAGCAGCCCATGCCATCTTAGGCAGTAAAGAGGAATATTTCAGCAGCCCTGGTCGTCTAGAGCAATGAAGGGGTAGATGTCAGTTTCTGTGTTGTCTTAGGACGTTGTTGAGTTGATAGCAGCCGTGATGGTCTAGGGTAGTGAAGGAGTTAATATCAACAGCCCCTAGTCATCTTAGGCAGTAAACAGCAATATTTCAGCAGCCCTGGATGGTCTAGAGCAGTGAACGGGTAGATGTCAGTAGCTCTGATGGCCTAGAACATTGTTGTTAGCTGCCATGGTGGTCTAGGGTAGTGAATGAGTTAAGCAGCACTAGTCATCTTAGGCAGTAAAGATGTCAGCAGCCCTATTGGTCTAGAGCAGTGAAGTGGTAAATATCAGCATCCCTGGTGGTCAAGAGGAGTAAGATGTCAATGTCAAATGACACCGAGAGTTCCCTGAGAGGAGCTGACATTTCTCAAGCCAGTCAGTCAATTACCAGATACATGACAACCCTACCGGCCCTCGAGGAACTTAGTAGCGTAGATCCTGAATGAACCTTCTAATAGTTCCACACCGGCTGGAAACCTGCCCCCCTTCCCTCAGTCCAGGGCTACACGGTGACAAGACCGCTATCCTCAGACAAGTTGCACAGCCAAAAAGATTGTGTAAATTCTCTGTAACCTTCGCATGACTATTTTAGGGCTGCGTTTGCTGTGAAAAAAAAAGTGGCGACATCGTAGACTAGTTGCCTTCAAGCTTTCTTGGGTCAGTTCTATAGATGCATAAGCTTATTAATGAGAATGAGATCCTAAAACCGAAAACTGGCCCAATGCTGAAGATTGACTTTGGCACACTGGTCGTGTACGGAGAGTAACATGGTGGCAGAACTCCGCACTTTGCCAAGTAAAGTAATACAGGGGCCCATTTATGAAATATGTACTGTATGCGCGAACTCAATGAAAACCACCTGTTACGCCACTTATACTCGGAGTGCAGGAGAAAAAAGGTGTGGAGTGAAAGGGAATATCTGTATCTTCAAGTTATTCCGTTGGATAAATGGATGTTTAGATTGTTGAATTGCTTGATGGTTTGATAAACAGATGGATTGTTTGATACAATTGAAAGCATACAGCAGCACTCTATGCATTAAATCATATGCAGTGAATAAATGTATGATTGCCACATAGAAAATATTTATAAAATTGGGCAACTAGGCGCACAGGATTACCAATTTGTGTGTGCCCACCAGGCACGACAAGATAAGACGACTGCTCTTTGATGTGATACATTTTATCAGACATGCCTCTCCAAAAACCTACAAATTTAGGATCCAACAGTAATTTAAACCAGCCATGGTGAACACACACAACTAATTTATACGCTAAAGCGGGCTTTACACGCTGCGACATCGCTAGCCGATGCTAGTGATGGTGAGCGTGATAGCACCCGCCCCTATCGTTATGCCGATATTTGGTGATCGCTGCCGCAGCGAACATTATCGCTATGGCAGCGTGACACGCACTTACCTGGTCGGCGGCGTCGCTGTGACTCCCGAACAATCCCTCCCTCAAGGGGGAGGGACGTTCGGCATCACAGCGACGTCACCGCGACGTCACTAAGCTTCCGGCCAATCAAAGCGGAGGGGCGGAGATGAGCGGGACGAACATCCCGCCCACCTCCTTCCTTCCTCATTGTGTGCGGGACGCAGGTAAGATGAGGTTCCCCGCTCCTGCGGTGTCACACACAGCGATGTGTGCTGCCACAGGAACGAGGAACAACTTCGCCCACGCGACAGCAGCGATATTTGAGAATGGACCCCCATGTCAACGAGGAGCGATTTTGGACGTTTTTGCAACGATCCAAAATCGCTCCTTGGAGTCTCACACGAAATCGCTACAGCGGCCGGATGTGCGTCACAAAATCCGTGACCCCAACGAGATCGCTGTAGCGATCCCGTAGCGTGTAAAGCCCGCTTTAGTACCTGAAGAATAATTTATTGCAGTAATGACATCTTAAATTTATATATTCAGTGTTATTATATATCCTATACATACACACAGCATCATGCAGCACTCTTTGGCATGTTTATACTGTGCAGCTATAACAGCTTGCACCTGTTCACATTTGCTTCATTCTGTTAAGAGGTGCTGGTCAGTTTTTGTTTCTTTGTAGATAAATTGGTAGATAAGATATGGTCAGGAAAATCATGGTACATAGCTTTTACCTTGGCTCTTTTATTTTTCAAATACAGAAGCATTTCTGCCCATCTATAGCTCTCAACACCTGCTGTTAAAAGCTATGGATGGGCCGAAACGCGTCCAGTTTTGACAAATAACGGAACCTAGGAAAAATCAATGTGGGTGCTGGGATTTTCTTGACCTTATATTATCTATTCTCCACGTTCACCAATGCTGTTAGAGGAGTGACAATCTTTTGCAATTTTGAGACATGATAGATAGATATATAGCTTTGTGAAATGTCCCGATGATAATGGGCCCTAACAAAAAGTTATTGTCACACAGTGTTTTTCTCTAAACTTGCCGAGTGTCATGGCGGCATCAGACGCTGTTCAAACCACAGACTCCGACACTTCTTTCTTTGGTGTTTCTGAGTTGCACAGGCAGGCTCAGGCGTCGACCAGCTGTGTGCTCATTAGTGATCGGACTAGCAGGAGTTAATTTCTGCTAACCTGCTGGTTACCTTTTGGATCACATGTTGCGAAGATATATCACAGACATATCACAGATACAGACATATCACTACTCCCCACTTTTTTAAGATGGAGGAACTTGTCTTCCTATGCCGACTATAGCTTTCTGCTAAACCGGTCCGTGTGCTGTTGTTTTTCAGTTTGGCGATTTGCTGCTTGGTGTGCTGTGGAATTCCTCCTGTCGTCTGATTATATCCTCCCTGCTTTAGTTTTCCTTCTTATCACTTGTTGTCTGATTACTCTGTGTGAGCAAGCTATGTGATATAATTTTTGGCTTCCTGAACCACATTTTTCTCAACTTTTTTTTAAGACATCACTCTTCTTCCTCATAGTGATCCAAGTGACCATTAGATCATTGCAAGAATAGTCTTGTTAATGACAATCTTGTCTTTGCCACCTCACAGGCGATTAAGTTTAACACGAGAACACAGTCCCAGCATTGTCAGTTCTGGTTTGGGTCATTAATGGCCACGTTCCCATGTGCTGAGCATGATTATGTCACCACTGACAGCTCAGAACTTGTTGCTTCAAGGAAAAGTCAGGGAAAAGTAATATTTAAGAAAGTCATTGCCAAAATGAAACCTCTGCACTACTTATGTCTTCCAAATAATGTATGATCTTTAGGGGTCCGGCCACTGGGTTCCCCTCACGAGCTTGAGAACATGGGTCCCAGAGCCCCTATATGTTTGGAGTGGTAGTGTTCAAGCATGATCTCCATTCCTTTCTATGGTTACTGACAAAGGTAGCCTTCCCGTCAGTCCTGAAGAAATTAATGGAGCAGAGGTCACCGTTGTGTCCTACAACTCTAAAGCGGGCTATACACGCTGCGATATCGTTAATGAATTATCATCTGGGTCACGTTGTTTGTGATGCACATCCGGCATCATTAACGATATCGCAGTGTGTGACACTTATGAGCGACCTTAAACGATCGCAAAAGTGGTCAAAATCGTTTGCCGCGGAGAGGTCGTCCTGAAACAAAAAATCGTTTTCTGCTTATTAGCGATGTTGTTCTTCGTTCCTGCGGCACCACACATCGATGTGTGTGACACCACTGGAGCGACGAGCAGCTCCTTATCTGCCTCCACCACCAATGTGGAAGGAAGGAGGTGGGCGGGATGTTACATCCCACTCATCTCCGCCTCTCCGCTTCTATTGGACGCCTGCCGTGTGATGCCGCACAAACCGCCCCCTTAGAAAAGAGGCGGTTCGCCGGCCAGAGCGACGTCGCAGAGCAGGTAAGTGCGTGTGACGCTGCCGTAGCGATAATGTTCGCTACGGCAGCGATCACCACATATCGGCCGTACGACGGGGGCAGGTGCTATTGCGCTTGACATCGCCAGCAAATGCTAGCGATGTCGTAGCGTGTAAAACCCGCTTAACTGTATAGGGTCTTCAAGATAATTGTTGTCAAGATTGTGGAGGAACAGGGGACCTAGTTTTCAGACCCTTAGTAATATTGTTGAAGGTCACTTTTTCCAAATCTCTCTGGAAGTTCAGACCTTTAGCAAAATTGTTGAAGGCCACTTTTTCCAAATCTCTGTGGATGTTCAGACCCTTAGTAATATTGTTGAAGGCCACTTTTTCCAAATCTCTATGGAGTGATATTAAATATTACATTTCTCACATGCAGATACATTTCTACTTCACTGAGTGATATCAGCTGATTGTTCAGGTTCTCAGAGGTCACACCAGCGGTGGCTTCTGAGGGAATAGGGCCTGTCTTCAGGATCTCCAGGTGTATAGGCTGCAACAAGACATTGTTCCTATGCCCGGGTAGGTACAGGGCTGGGCTGGGTGAAGGTACTGAAGATTTTTTTACGGTGAGAAAAACATTAGCTGGGGCTCAGCTGTAGAGATGAGTAAATTGATTTACTGGACCCTTTGCTAGCGCCCTCATCAGTATTCCATGACCACCAAAGAGGAACATCTCATTGAGTGTTGGACATGCCACAATGAAGATGTTTTACCATGCTGGCTAATCAAAAGAGGAACCTGGGATGCCGGCAGGTCGGAGATGGTTCTCATGGCTTCCCGTCCAGCCACCATGGGATACTGATGTGACCGCTGGACCAGGGATAAACAAATTTATTTTCTCAACTGTGATCCATTGTCTTGTTGAGTCGATTCCTTCAATGAAACTTGCATATGTGTAAGTTTGATCTTGACATCTTAAAATACAAAGTACATTTAGACGTTTCAGAACTTTTATACACTGATTACTCTTCATTGATATAAAACAAACCGGGCGTCATCCTGGTTGATGCTGAATTTATAAAGCAGCAGCCATCCTGCGCCATTCAGCTCGGTACCCGTGCCGCCGGAGCGAGCGCACATCTGCATTCTGCTACGCGGAATCCCTGGCAGCCTCAGAAGCGCTGTACGCTGACTGATAATGTAATACAACAGGATTTGGGAAGTGAATGAAACATGCAAATTAGCATCTTTTTGTCTACAATTTCCTTGGCTACAAGTGGGTTAATCTGCCAGCGAGTACGCAACTCTGCCATGTGGGGGAAAGTTAGAGCCTGAATATAGGGTTCTGGCTGAACAGCGGGCGAAATTTGCCAACAGAAATGTGCAAGACACAGGCAGCCAAGTTGGCCACCAAAAAGGACCATTGAGCCAGTAGTAATTATGTCAACAAGTAGTTCATGCTTAGCCCTTGTTAAGCCGGGCACATCTATTTGATGAAAGCTGGATGCTGTGCAGTTGTGCATGGACTGGCAGCTGCTTTATTGCTGGACCATTACGACGGCAAGAATGAGAAAAAAGGACCTGTGACGAGCTTGTATCTACACATGGCTGCAGCTTCTTACTTTATTAGTGTTGCATCTACGATTCCTGGCTTTTACCAGTGTCTGGTGGATCAAATGCTGGATTCAAGTTCATTATGCTGTATAGTCATGCTTTTTATACGTTCTTGGCTGTTTTTGGCTTTTTATAATCTTCTGATATAGGTGGTCTTTAAGGTTCAGTAATGCATCAAATAGCTCCTTATACGTTGATCGACCTGCTGGGGTGTCTTGGCCTTGTATGCAGTGCAAAGGGAAATGCAGGCTGGGTTTTGGGATAGGAAGACACCTGTGGCTCTCATTCCAGGAGACTTCTGTTGCTGACACTGCATGGGATCACTTGAGCCTAAGGGGTACTTTGCACACTACGACATCGCAGGTGCGATGTTGGTGGGGTCAAATTGAAAGTGACGCACATCCAGCATCGCATGCGACATCGTAGTGTGTAAAGCCTAGATGATACGATTAACTAGCGCAAAAGCGTCGTAATCGTATCATCGGTGTAGCGTCGACGTAATCCATAATTACGCTGACGCTACGGTCCGATGATGTTCCTCGCTCCAGCAGCAGCATACATTGCTGTGTGTAAAGCCGCAGGAGCGAGTAACATCTCCTACCGGCGTCACCGCTGCTCCCGTTGGATATACGGAAGGAAGGAGGTGGGCGGGATGTTTACATCCCGCTCATCTCCGCCCCTCCGCTCCTATTGGCCACCTGCCGTGTGACGTCGCAGTGACGCCGTACGACCCGCCCCTTATTAAGGAGGCGGGTCGCCGGCCAGAGCGACGGTCGCAGGACAGGTGAGTCCATGTGAAGCTGCCGTAGCGATAATGTTCGCTACGGCAGCTATCACAAGGATATCACAGCTGCGACGGGGGCGGGGACTATCGCACTCGGCATCGCAGCATCGGCTTGCGATGTCGCAGCGTGCAAAGTACCCCTTAGTGTCAGGGCGAATCAAGACTCTTCTCACATTGCAGAGTCTGTCAGGCAACCTCTGCGAGAGTCGAGCGTCGAAAGTTTAGTACTCTCTTGTCTTTAGTTTAGCAGAAGATAATAAGTGCTGGCTGGTGAATAGCTGCTGGCGTCATAGTTACTGACGTCCTTTCACATATAAAAAATGGTGTAGCCTAGCCTCACATGCCAAAGATAGCTCTTGCCTTGCTCCAGCATTATCGGTCTTTGTGCGTGGCGATCCAATTGCTGGTGAACAGTTGTATGCTATTTGGTGTGCTGTGGAAAGATCTTTATTGTTAACTTATATCTTCCCTGTACTTTATTTCTCCCTGAGCACATGTTGTCTTTTCCTCTGTGTGTGCTTGTAGTGATTTTGAGCCTTGGTTTTCCCTTCTGTCGGTATTTGTGTGATTCTTTACTTCTGTCCCAGCCCTCCCCAGAGGTGGGAGAGTTGTAGTGTTAGACTATTGTTGCTCAGAGGTTAGGGCTACTATGGTGGTCCAGACATGGCTACCATCAAGCCTACTTTTGGAATAAGGGATAGTTTAGGGCCCCTAGTCTGAGGGCAAATCTAGGTGTCATACCTGTTACACATAGACATTAATTGAGAATGTATGGGTGCTATTTTAAAGGATATTCCTATCTCAGACATGAAATGACTCTGCTCTGGCTGCAACCAATTGAGGTGGTTGGAGCAAGAATTGAATTTCCCATCTCAACTATGAAATGTTGAAATGGGAGTCGTTTTTTAAACAAAAGCCCAAAAAATAAAATCTGCTCAGCACACAAAAATAATAGTATAGGAGAACATAAGAAAGTTTGTAATATGTCTTATCAGATAAACAATGTTCTTTTCCCCACTTATGAGCCACTTCTTCCTCTTCTCCCGGCCTTCTAAACCTATCTTCCAATCTGGAAAAATAGCTCAACTTCATCTTGCTCAGGCCAAAACGACTGCAGGTTACTGAAGTGTCATATTACACCACCTTTTTTTTACATAAAGGAGAGGGGATAAGGAGAGAAGAGCAGAGAGAGGAAACAGGCAGAGGGAGACATAGGAAGTTCATACTGAGATTTTTAACAAGTCTTTTATATGAGATCTTGATTTCCACCCAAACAGTTCAGTACTGCTGAATATTGTCTTCTACGCTGCTCCGTCTTTCCAGGTGGGGAAAAAAGTAATGAAGAGCAGGAATCCTTCATTCGGTGTGCTGTGTATGGAAGACATCATAGCAGTTAGTTTCTACCCACCAGCTCAGAGTTTCTTTTACACACACCAGACAGCCTGTTCCAAAAAGTTTTGTTTGTTTTTTAACTACAGTTGGCCGAACTGAGGCAAAATGGAGGAAAAGGCGGTTGGGATTCAAAGGGATGATTTAAAACTGCATTTTAAGAGTATCCAATGTAATCCTAAAAGTATAGCAGCTCACTGGCTGTGGATAGGCTTAAACCAAGGCATGGACCATGCATTCCATTGAGAATCCAAAAATGTGTCTTTAGTCCAGCCACATGAAAAATACCTAAAATCTTCTGTTTTTGAATGCTGAGTAAAAACATGTAACAGAGCAACATCATAAAATGAGGGACCGAGCCTACGCGTTTCGAGTGTGTAATCTGCTCTTAATCATGGAATAAATGTCCAATGTAAACCTTCAATGGATACCATTGAACCTATTTACATTGATATCCTGTCACGCTCCAGGGATCCCGGCGCCGCCCGTCACTCACCGATCCGGTCCCCGGGCGCCCTGGCCGCAGTCGCTGCTCCCTCTCTACCCCCTGTGCGTACTTCGTGCTCCCTGCCTGTCGGTCCCGGCGTTTCACTGTGGTACGGGACTCTGCTTCTGGCTCCCTTGCATCTCCTCCTCCTCCTCTGCGTCCTGCACTGGTCTCCGGCGCTCGGGCTTCGTGCATGCTCACTAGGGCACGGGCGCGCTCACTCACCTCTTCTTAAAGGGACAGCGTCGCTGAAACAGGATATGGCTGATTACAGGTACAGGGTATATAAGACTTCCCTTTCCTTGTGGGTGGTGCCTGTTCAACATGTTCTTGTAGCTTGCCTCTTGCGCTAGGTGTTCAGGTCCCTCTGTGCTTCGTACCCAGGTTAACCCTGTCTCTGCCCACAGTGTCAGACTGCCAACCTGAGTGTGTCCAGCCTGCCGGTTTTCCAGGAGTTGCCCCAGTGACTATCAGCTGTGGATCCCGTCATCTTCCGCCAGCCTGTACCCGTCGCCGGTTCTGGATTCCATGTGGCAACATCAGCCTGCACTTCTCGCTGGATCCAGACTCCGTCTGTTGTTACCACTCGGCACTTGTACCCGGTTCCAGTGATCCGTCCTGCCCACGCCTACCGTTGGACTGGTAGCCATATCCCGTACAGACATCTGAAGGACGCGAAACCCAAACTCACTTGTGTCCTGGCTGCTGTGCATCTAGGCCCTCTGGGGGGGCCACCATACAGTTCCTATATAGGGGTTCGCTCCTGGTTGTCTCCCTTGGGGAGTCCGGTGCACGGTCCCATGGATCCACCTCGGGACTGAACAATACACATCCATCACTCAGATGTACAGTTAGGTCCAGAAATATTTGGACAGTGACACAAGTTTTGTTATTTTAGCTGTTTACAAAAACATGTTCAGAAATACAATTGTATATATAATATGGGCTGAAAGTGCACACTCCCAGCTGCAATATGAGAGTTTTCACATCCAAATCGGAGAAAGGGTTTAGGAATCATAGCTCTGTAATGCATAGCCTCCTCTTTTTCAAGGGACCAAAAGTAATTGGACAAGGGACTCTAAGGGCTGCAATTAACTCTGAAGGCGTCTCCCTGGTTAACCTGTAATCAATGAAGTAGTTAAAAGGTCTGGGGTTGATTACAGATGTGTGGTTTTGCATTTGGAAGCTGTTGCTGTGACCAGACAACATGCGGTCTAAGGAACTCTCAATTGAGGTGAAGCAGAACATCCTGAGGCTGAAAAAAAAGAAAAAATCCATCAGAGAGATAGCAGACATGCTTGGAGTAGCAAAATCAACAGTCGGGTACATTCTGAGAAAAAAGGAATTGACTGGTGAGCTTGGGAACTCAAAAAGGCCTGGGCGTCCACGGATGACAACAGTGGTGGATGATCGCCGCATACTTTCTTTGGTGAAGAAGAACCCGTTCACAACATCAACTGAAGTCCAGAACACTCTCAGTGAAGTAGGTGTATCTGTCTCTAAGTCAACAGTAAAGAGAAGACTCCATGAAAGTAAATACAAAGGGTTCACATCTAAATGCAAACCATTCATCAATTCCAAAAATAGACAGGCCAGAGTTAAATTTGCTGAAAAACACCTCATGAAGCCAGCTCAGTTCTGGAAAAGTATTCTATGGACAGATGAGACCAAGATCAACCTGTACCAGAATGATGGGAAGAAAAAAGTTTGGAGAAGAAAGGGAACGGCACATGATCCAAGGCACACCACATCCTCTGTAAAACATGGTGGAGGCAACGTGATGGCATGGGCATGCATGGCTTTCAATGGCAGTGGGTCACTTGTGTTTATTGATGACATAACAGCAGACAAGAGTAGCCGGATGAATTCTGAAGTGTACCGGGATATACTTTCAGCCCAGATTCAGCCAAATGCCGCAAAGTTGATTGGACGACGCTTCAAAGTACAGATGGACAATGACCCCAAGCATACAGCCAAAGCTACCCAGGAGTTCATGAGTGCAAAAAAGTGGAACCTTCTGCAATGGCCAAGTCAATCACCAGATCTTAACCCAATTGAGCATGCATTTCACTTGCTCAAATCCAGACTTAAGACGGAAAGACCCACAAACAAGCAAGACCTGAAGGCTGCGGCTGTAAAGGCCTGGAAAAGCATTAAGAAGGAGGAAACCCAGCGTTTGGTGATGTCCATGGGTTCCAGACTTAAGGCAGTGATTGCCTCCAAAGGATTCGCAACAAAATATTGAAAATAAAAATATTTTGTTTGGGTTTGGTTTATTTGTCCAATTACTTTTGACCTCCTAAAATGTGGAGTGTTTGTAAAGAAATGTGACAATTCCTACAATTTCTATCAGATATTTTTGTTCAAACCTTCAAATTAAACGTTACAATCTGCACTTGAATTCTGTTGTAGAGGTTTCATTTCAAATCCAATGTGGTGGCATGCAGAGCCCAACTCGCGAAAATTGTGTCACTGTCCAAATATTTCTGGACCTAACTGTATGTTAATAGCTCTCTTTGACTTCTTAATCTCGGATTTTAGTGTGTGGGAGGGAGCCACAAATTATTTACATTTTCTTTATATTTTCAGCAAGTAAATATTTTCTCACGGTCAAAAAGGTTTCCCAAATTAAAATGTTTAAATTTCTTGAAATTGTCTCTCCAGTAAAGGAGACAAACTCTAGCACAGCGCCACCTATTGGAAGTAGCGATCCTAAAAGTCACAAGTGGATTTTCGACAATCCTTTGCAATATGACTCAGGATATATAAGCCAGATCAGAATCCCAATTTGCAGACACGGTGTTTCGGGGTGCTTGCCCCTCGTCAGTGCAAAGTATGGGGGTGTCTGATCTGGCTCATGAGAAAGCTATGTGGGGACCACGGGGGAACACTATTCTCCTTAAGGAGACTTTGCAAGCCAGTCTGGCTGCCAGGTAAGGGGACTTATAGCTGCAATGCCCCTCTGGGAAATATTCAAATTGTCTCTCCAGTAAAGGAGACAAACTCTAGCACAGCGCCACCTATTGGAAGTAGCGATCCTAAAAGTCACAAGTGGATTTTCGACAATCCTTTGCAATATGACTCAGGATATATAAGCCAGATCAGAATCCCAATTTGCAGACACGGTGTTTCGGGGTGCTTGCCCCTCGTCAGTGCAAAGTATGGGGGTGTCTGATCTGGCTCATGAGAAAGCTATGTGGGGACCACGGGGGAACACTATTCTCCTTAAGGAGACTTTGCAAGCCAGTCTGGCTGCCAGGTAAGGGGACTTATAGCTGCAATGCCCCTCTGGGAAATATTCAAATTGTCTCTCCAGTAAAGGAGACAAACTCTAGCACAGCGCCACCTATTGGAAGTAGCGATCCTAAAAGTCACAAGTGGATTTTCGACAATCCTTTGCAATATGACTCAGGATATATAAGCCAGATCAGAATCCCAATTTGCAGACACGGTGTTTCGGGGTGCTTGCCCCTCGTCAGTGCAAAGTATACTTTGCAAAGTATACTTTGCACTGATGAGGGGCAAGCACCCCGAAACACCGTGTCTGCAAATTGGGATTCTGATCTGGCTTATATATCCTGAGTCATATTGCAAAGGATTGTCGAAAATCCACTTGTGACTTTTAGGATCGCTACTTCCAATAGGTGGCGCTGTGCTAGAGTTTGTCTCCTTTACTGGAGAGACAATTTGAATATTTCCCAGAGGGGCATTGCAGCTATAAGTCCCCTTACCTGGCAGCCAGACTGGCTTGCAAAGTCTCCTTAAGGAGAATAGTGTTCCCCCGTGGTCCCCACATAGCTTTCTCATGAGCCAGATCAGACACCCCCATACTTTGCACTGACGAGGGGCAAGCACCCCGAAACACCGTGTCTGCAAATTGGGATTCTGATCTGGCTTATATATCCTGAGTCATATTGCAAAGGATTGTCGAAAATCCACTTGTGACTTTTAGGATCGCTACTTCCAATAGGTGGCGCTGTGCTAGAGTTTGTCTCCTTTACTGGAGAGACAATTTGAATATTTCCCAGAGGGGCATTGCAGCTATAAGTCCCCTTACCTGGCAGCCAGACTGGCTTGCAAAGTCTCCTTAAGGAGAATAGTGTTCCCCCGTGGTCCCCACATAGCTTTCTCATGAGCCAGATCAGACACCCCCATACTTTGCACTGACGAGGGGCAAGCACCCCGAAACACCGTGTCTGCAAATTGGGATTCTGATCTGGCTTATATATCCTGAGTCATATTGCAAAGGATTGTCGAAAATCCACTTGTGACTTTTAGGATCGCTACTTCCAATAGGTGGCGCTGTGCTAGAGTTTGTCTCCTTTACTGGAGAGACAATTTGAATATTTCCCAGAGGGGCATTGCAGCTATAAGTCCCCTTACCTGGCAGCCAGACTGGCTTGCAAAGTCTCCTTAAGGAGAATAGTGTTCCCCCGTGGTCCCCACATAGCTTTCTCATGAGCCAGATCAGACACCCCCATACTTTGCACTGACGAGGGGCAAGCACCCCGAAACACCGTGTCTGCAAATTGGGATTCTGATCTGGCTTATATATCCTGAGTCATATTGCAAAGGATTGTCGAAAATCCACTTGTGACTTTTAGGATCGCTACTTCCAATAGGTGGCGCTGTGCTAGAGTTTGTCTCCTTTACTGGAGAGACAATTTGAATATTTCCCAGAGGGGCATTGCAGCTATAAGTCCCCTTACCTGGCAGCCAGACTGGCTTGCAAAGTCTCCTTAAGGAGAATAGTGTTCCCCCGTGGTCCCCACATAGCTTTCTCATGAGCCAGATCAGACACCCCCATACTTTGCACTGACGAGGGGCAAGCACCCCGAAACACCGTGTCTGCAAATTGGGATTCTGATCTGGCTTATATATCCTGAGTCATATTGCAAAGGATTGTCGAAAATCCACTTGTGACTTTTAGGATCGCTACTTCCAATAGGTGGCGCTGTGCTAGAGTTTGTCTCCTTTACTGGAGAGACAATTTGAATATTTCCCAGAGGGGCATTGCAGCTATAAGTCCCCTTACCTGGCAGCCAGACTGGCTTGCAAAGTCTCCTTAAGGAGAATAGTGTTCCCCCGTGGTCCCCACATAGCTTTCTCATGAGCCAGATCAGACACCCCCATACTTTGCACTGACGAGGGGCAAGCACCCCGAAACACCGTGTCTGCAAATTGGGATTCTGATCTGGCTTATATATCCTGAGTCATATTGCAAAGGATTGTCGAAAATCCACTTGTGACTTTTAGGATCGCTACTTCCAATAGGTGGCGCTGTGCTAGAGTTTGTCTCCTTTACTGGAGAGACAATTTGAATATTTCCCAGAGGGGCATTGCAGCTATAAGTCCCCTTACCTGGCAGCCAGACTGGCTTGCAAAGTCTCCTTAAGGAGAATAGTGTTCCCCCGTAAATTTCTTGAAAAATTGCAACCCTTTCCCCCCCAAAAAAATGGTCATCCCAATGCATCTATTCCAGGCATGAGAACGACACTGTTTTAAGAAGAGTTGTAACCTTACAGCAACCTCATGACATCATCATTTTTCACCTTCCATAGTTCTTAGGAAGAGCATTCACTCTGGGATGTTCGGGGGGAAGGTTTCACAGTCATAGCTCACATGATAAATGGTTTTGGAAGGCAGATTTTTTTTTTTCTTACTTACCCTAAATAACACAACATAAGCTTTGGTTACTTGTTGACTAACCCATTAATTGCCACTGTCTACTTCCATACTCATTGGGTTTCTCAAAACATTTACGTTTGTGATAAAACACGAACAATCACCTATAAACACAAACCTATAAACACGAACCATTTCCTATAAATGCAAACGATATAAATACGAACAATCCCCTATAAATGCGAACAATATGATAAACATGATCTCCTATAAATACAAACTATATGATAAACATGAACAATCTCCTTCAAACGCAAACAATATGATAAACGCGAGCAATCTCCTATAAACACAAACAATCTTCTAGAAACGTAAACAATATGATAAATGCAAACAATCTCCTATATGATAAACACAATGTCCTATAAATGCAAACAACATGATATACATGAACGATCTCCTAGAAATGCAAACAATATGATAAACACGAAGAATCTCCTGTAAACGCAAACAATATGATAAGCGCAAACAATATAATAAACATGAGCAATCTTCTAGAAACGCAAACAATATGATAAGCATGAACAATCTTGTATAAATGCAAACAATATGATAAGCGCAAACAATATGATAAAGACGAACAATCTCCTATGAATGCAAACAATATAAACACAAACTCCTATAAACGCAAACAATATTATAAAGAGGAACAATCTCCTATAAACGCAAACAATATGATAAACACGAACAATCTCCTGTAAGCGCAAACAATATATAAAGACAAACAATCTCCTATGAATGCAAACAATATAAACACAAACTCCTATAAACGCAAACAATATGATAAAGACGGACAATCTCCTATAAACGCAAACAATATGATAAACACGAACAATCTCCTATAAGCGCAAACAATATGATAAAGACGAACAATCTCCTATGAATGCAAACAATATAAACACAAACTCCTATAAACGCAAACAATATGATAAAGACGGACAATCTCCTATAAACGCAAACAATATGATAAAGACGAACAATCTCCTATGAATGCAAACAATATAAACACAAACTCCTATAAACGCAAACAATATTATAAAGAGGAACAATCTCCTATAAACGCAAACAATATGATAAACACGAACAATCTCCTGTAAGCGCAAACAATATATAAAGACAAACAATCTCCTATGAATGCAAACAATATAAACACAAACTCCTATAAACGCAAACAATATGATAAAGATGGACAATCTCCTATAAACGCAAACAATATGATAAACACGAACAATCTCCTATAAGCGCAAACAATATGATAAAGACGAACAATCTCCTATGAATGCAAACAATATAAACACAAACTCCTATAAACGCAAACAATATGATAAAGACGGACAATCTCCTATAAATGCAAACAATATGATAAAGACGAACAATCTCCTATGAATGCAAACAATAAAACACAAACAATCTCCTATAAACGCAAACAATATGATAAATATGAACAATCTCCTATAAACGCAAACAATATGATAAACACGAACAATCTCCTATAAACGCAAACAATATGATAAACACGAACAATCTCCTATGAATGCAAATAATATAAACACAAACAATCTCCTATAAACGCAAACAATATGATAAACACGAACAATCTTCTAGAAACGCAATCTATATGGTTAATGCGAACAATCTCCTATCACTCAACTGCATGAAGAAGTATCAAAACTTAATCAGTGGGTCCAATTGCTCCTTGAGTACCATACTTAATACCCCATTATTTAGATTTTCTACTTGGTTTACAGCTAGTCCTTCAAGACCCTTATTAAAGTTTCCAATTTTCTGTCCACCCTCGTATTTTGTTTTACATATCTAAAATTGAATCTCATTTTGCGACCCTTGGGTAAGTGAATTAAGGTTATGCCCAATTTTTTTTTCTTCTGTTGAGTTCCTTTAAATGTAATAGGTAAGATAGCGCTTAGGTCAGGACCTGCTATGTAGATTATAAATATGCCTTAATGGTTTTAGCAGATGTCTGCTCTGTACATGGCAGTACGCAGGAGAAGAACATGATAGCATGGGATGTAAGCCCTGCCATATCATATGTACGGTGGAAGCAGGAATGGGAATTTACATTCTGCGGTCATTACTTAGGGAACGATGAACATAAAAGTGATCCGTGCTTGCAGCGTCCAGACTCCTGTACTGAGAAAATCATTATATGATCGCACATTTTAATAAGGAAAGTTGTAAGATTCCTTTAGAAGGGTTTTCACAATATCACAAGTTATCCCTTATTTTTAAAGGAGTTTACTGAAATCCCTTTCCATAGGCACTGGTTATTTATTTTTTAATATATTCACCCTTTTGAGCCCAGCACTAAGTTTCCGCCGCTGCCCCCGGGTTCTGTTATTGTCTGCAGTGTTGTAGTGATCAGCAAGAGGAACTGATCAAATTGATCGTTTTGGAGGAATCCAATCAGTATAACTTTTATTGTAATCTGATATTTTTCTGCTTGCTCTGAAATTAGGAGTCCAGTGGGCGGTTCTACTGATAGGTCCACCCAGTTGACTCTTAAGCCTAAATTGATGAGAAATTTAAATTCTACTGAATAGTTTCTCACTAAATGATATAATAATCTGCTCAGTTTTTTTTTTCTTTCTTCTGTATAACATGGTTATATAACAGGCGGCTTTAAAGGGAATCTGTCAGCAAGGTTTTGCTATGTAATCTGAGAGCAGCATGATTTAGGTAAAGTGATTCTGATTCTAGACACATGTCATTTACTGGACTGCTTGGTGTAGTTTTCATAAAATCCTTGTTTTCTCTTCTGTAAATGTGACAGAGGACAAAATACTGAGCTGTGTATAACCCCGTCCACTCTCTTGATTGGCAGCTTCCTGTTTATGTTGTCAGCAAGCTGCCAGTCAGGGGTGAGTTACACAGATTAGCCTAATTTAGCTGCACATGAGAACTAATCCTCTATTGATAATCTCCTGGTGATAAAACACTGACTATATTGAAATTACAGCACACAGCCTAATAAGTGACACATCTCTGGAGTCAGGCTCTCTGCCCCCTACATCATGCTGCTCTCGGATTACACACTAAAAACTTGCTGACAAATTCATGTTAAACATGTGCATGGTATAAATTATGTAGGATTTCTAATGCACATTGAAATCTGAGAGCAGCATGACATACAGGCAAATACCCTGATTCCAGTTGATGTGTCACTTACTGGGCTGTTTAGTGTCGCTTTTATAAAATCCTTGTTTTCTCTGACGTAGATGTAACAATGGACAAAATACTGAGCTGTGTATAACCCCGCCCACACACCTGATTGGCAGCTTCCTAGGTACATTGTTAGTGAGCTGCCAATCAGAGGTGGGGGCGGAGTTACACAGATTAGCCTGACTGAGCTGCATGTGAGAGCTAGTCCTGAAGTGATAATCTCTTGCTGATAAAGTAATGATTGTATTGTTAAGGAGAAATTTCATAGTTTTCGATAAATCTCCTTCTTACCAGTGAATGTCTGCTGTAATCTCGAATTGAAGGTCGCTGAGAGCCGGCGGAGAAATTCAGACCTCAGAATATATCTGCTATGAATTCCTTCTCAGTGAAGGTTAACATGAGTGACATGCTTTATTTTTTACAAGCCTTTTTATAGAGCCGTAATGGGTTAATCTTTTAGCAAAGTTCCTAAGTATACCATTGGTTTTATGTAAAGCATATGCAAAAAGCCTGTGGCATTTATACATTTTTTGGGACTTCCTCTCCAGTCTCTCCATTGCTTGCAGGGCCATTATCACGTAACTCCCTAGGAACAGATCTAAACTTACTCAAATGCAGGTAGTCATCAACATTTTCATTCTGTTCCCTTGTTTCACAATATCAGCTGCTGACCTTGGTGTAGACACACTTGCTTTCCTGATACGCAGCAATAATCAGAAAACAGGCTCTCTCTTCTTACTCATATAGAAAAGAAAGTTTGGTTATAGAAAAGGCATATAGACATATAGAAAACATACAGGCATATAGAAAAGAAAGTTTGGTTATAGAAGACATATAGAAAAAATACAGGCATATAGAAAAAAAAGTTTGGTTATAGAAAACATATAGGCATATAGAAAAGAAAGTTTGGTTATAGAAAAGGCATGTAGACATAGAAAACATACAGGCATATTGAAAAGAAATTTTGGTTATAGAAAAGGCATATAGACATAGAAAACATACAGGCATATTGAAAAGAAATTTCGGTTATAGAAAACATACAAGCATATAGAAAAGAAAGTTTGGTTATAGAAAAGGCATATAGAAAAATATATTGGATTCTCACAGTAGAAAAGCATATAGAAAAATATATTGTATTCTCACAGTATTGAAACTACAGCTCACAGCCTAATAAGTGATACATTCCTGAAGTGAGGCTCTCTGCCCCTACATCATGCTGCTCTCGGATTACACACCAAAAACCTGCCAACACATTCCCTTTAAATATGTGCATGGTATAAATCATGGTGATTTTCTAACGCACATTGCTTACATTTATGTAAGCAATGTTATGTGGCTGTGGGGCTTAGAGGTGTGTGCTTGTGGGGGAGGAACGGGTTTTAGATAGCCAAGAGGGTTACATCTTGAAGCAGAGGTGCCGCTCGGTATTTTTTTATAGGGACTCAGATCAATGTGGATTGGTAAATTAGCTCATACAGTGTAATGACTCCAAAAAGTTTGCTTTGCCAATATATATATTTTTTTTTTTTTTATCATAAAGGTTTTTATTGAGTTTTCAGAAAAATACAAACTTCTCATACAACAACATCAAGAACAGGAGCATTGAGTAGCAAGAGGTGGAATAGCCTCGAGCCATTATCAGAATATCAATCTGGGACATTAAATACCCCTTACAACAACAACCTGAACATAGGAGCAGGGAGGGAGGGGGGAAAGAGAGGGGGTGGGGGAAGCAGCTCTACAAGACATTCTTAGGCATAATCAATTTATTTATGGTGTAGGTGTCGGTATCTGGGGGAGGGCCGTTGCATAAAGGGAAGTGGCCCACGGGTGCCATTGTTTAAGTCTCACCGTTCTCTTCTCTAGGTTGGGGGCCAAGTTGGTTTCGTATAGCCAGTGTAGGTTGATCCTCTCAATTAGATCTCTTTTTGTAGGGGGGCTCACCGACCTCCACTTGTATGCCACACAGTACCTGCCAGCTATGAGAATGTGAGAAATGATGTTTTTTAAAAGATCCGGGATCCCATCTAAGCCAATGTGTAGCACCGCTAAGGTTGGGTTTGGAGAAAGGCGGAGACTAGTAACCTCATGGATTAGATTGAACACCTCCTGCCAGAAGTTAGATAACTTAGGGCAAAACCACCACATATGACATAAGGTGCCCCTGTGGTTGCAGCCCCTCCAGCACAGTGGTGACACATGTGGGGAAAAAGAAGCCAGTTTAGTAGGGGAGTTGTACCACCTCAGATGAACCTTTTTTAATTGCTCTATATGATTGAGACAAGAAGAGAACTTGTGGATCCATTTTGAGGCCGCGAACCATTCTTGCGGCGGAAGCGGAGAAGCTAGATCTTTTTCCCATTTGAGCATATACGGCAATTGTTTGTCCGGTTGTGGGGAGTTTAGCATATTATGGATATATGAAAGGCCTTTGATTTTGCTATTTTGAAAGAATTTTTTAATTGAGGCGTGGTCAGCTGTCGTGGGAGCCGGGAGATGAGGAGCGGACTGAAGAAAGTGACGTATTTGAAAAAACTGGAATAGACTGTGTCGGGGAAGGTTAAATTTATCACACATTTCTGAGTACGGGAGTAGGACGCCTTCTCTATAGAGATCTGCTAGGGTGATTGGACCTCCACGTGTCCAGGCGGCAAGATTCAAGTTCGGAATGAAGGCTTCTAGCGATCTAAGGGGAATGCTGGGACCTAAAGCATGTGACACTGGCTTGCTCCACAAGGACCAAGCTTTCTTTAGAGCTGCTGTGGTGGGTAGAAGATCGCCGGGGGGCGAAGGGGTTAGGAGCAGGGAGTCTATGAATTGTTTAGGGGAGTGGACCTGTGCCCAGGTGTACTCAATCTGTAACCATCTTAAGTCTGAATCATTCCTCCACCAATCTCGAGCCGGTTCCAGGATAGCGGCTCTGTGGTATGTTAGAATATTAGGAATACCCATTCCTCCACCACTTAACGGGGCATGCATGCATCTCAGGGCTATTCTAGGTTTTTTCCCAGCCCATATAAATTTACTCATTAGCGAATGAATTTTGGTGAGATACCGTTGCGGAATTGTTAGGGGCAGGCACCGAAGTAAGTAGATAATTTTTGGGAGGCAGATCATTTTAAAGGTCTGCATTCTCGCCACCCAAGAGAGCGGGAGAAGAGAAAGGCGAGTAAGTTCTCTATCCAGTGAGGTGTGCAGGGTCAGCAGATTTTTCCGGATCACGGAGTGTAGCGGGGCCAGTATAATACCCAGGTAGGGGATACCCTCGTCTTCCCATTTGAAAGGGTAAAGATGAGAAAGAGTGGCTCTAGTTGAGGCGGGCAGGAAGAGCGGAAAAATTAAGGACTTGGTAATATTAAGCTTGTAATACGAGACTTGAGCGAAGGAGGACAGGATCTCCATTACGTGTTTTAGGGACACCTCTACATTAGTGCAGGATAAAATCACATCATCCGCATATAGACTAATCACATGGTTTGTACTCCCCACTCGAATCCCCGAGATCCGAGGGCATTCACGGATAGTCTGCGCCAGAGGCTCTATAGCAAGGGCATAGATGATAGGGGAGAGCGGACACCCCTGGCGTGTCCCATTGGATAATTCAAAACTCCGAGATATAAATCCGGATGCCAGAACTTTGGCGTTAGGGTTAGAGTATAGTGCCATTATGGCGGTAAGTATGGGGCCTTCAAACTTGGCCAGTACAGATTTCAGATATCCCCAGTGCACCCTGTCAAACGCCTTCTCTGCGTCCAAGGACAGGAATACACTGGGGATTTTCCTCCCCTCAGCCACCGCAATCAGGTCCAGCATACGTCTCGTCCCATCTTTCGCCTGCCTCCCCGCCACAAACCCCACTTGATCCGGGGAAATCAGTGATGGAAGGACTTTATGTATTCTAGCTGAGATTATTTTGGCGTACAATTTTAAGTCGCAGTTTAGGACGGATATTGGCCTGAAGTTTCCTGGTGATGTAGGGGGTTTTCCTGGCTTTGGCAGGGTAGTTATAATGGCCTCTAGATTATTTGGTGAAATATCTGCTGTGGCTCGCCAAGAGGAGAAAAGTCTCAGGAGGAAAGGAGACAGGGTTTCAGTGAATTGCCTATAATAGGAGTTAGTGAGGCCGTCTGGGCCTGGAGCTGAATTTCTTTTGGCTGTGATCACCGCCTGGCGAACCTCTTCCAGGGAGAAAGGGGAATTTAGTTGCTCTAGATGTACTGTAGATAACCGAGGAAGATTAATATTGTTTAAGAAGGAATTAATTGCCGATTGGGTAGGCTTTGGGGCATTGGGGTCATTTTTAAGGTTGTAGAGAGACTGATAAAAATCAGCGAATGCATTGGCTATTTCCGTTGGGTTGCGTATTGTGGCATTAGAACCCGTCACGAGGTATTCAATTTTGTTTTGCATTTCTCGTTTTTTAACCCTCCTGGCTAGTAAGGCACCCGCCCTGTCACCCATCATATAGTACCGCTGTTTGAGGGATCTTAAATTTTTCTCATAGTCTACCATCAGCAATTGGCGGAGCTGTGTTCTTAGTTTCCTGAGTTCGTCAGATGTTGACATGTTTGGGGCAGATTTATTGTGGGCTTCTAAAAGCGCTATGTGGGACAGTAGAGCTTTGGAAGTTGCCTGACGCCTCCTTTTCTCCCTAGTGGCAATTTTGATGAATGACCCCCTAATAAAGGCCTTGTGTGCAGACCATAGCGTTTCCTCTGTCACCTCCTTGTTGTCATTAAATTTAAAAAACTCTGCGAGGTCGGCCTGCAACTCCTCAGAGATTTGTCTACAGGCCAGGAGGGAGTCATTCATGCGCCACCGGGTAAAAACGGGCGTGCGGCTTTGCTCCTGGACTGTCAGGTATATGGGGGCATGGTCCGACCAAGCTATAAGTCCAATTTTTGAATCTGAGCAATCCAAAATAAGTGAGCTTTCAACCAGAAAGTAGTCCAATCTGCTGTATGAGGTGAACCGAGGTGAGAAGAATGTGTAGTCCCTCTCATTTGCATGTTGGTATCTCCATATATCATGGAGATGCCTTTCTGAAATTATTGTGCTCATTTCCTTCCTCTTTACAGCAGTATTGGAGCAATCCAGAGTGCTGGACATTAACATGTTAAAATCCCCGCAGATTATTTGCTTACCCTCTGTAACGGATGAAAGCTTGGAAAGAAACCTCCGCAGAAAGCTGATCTGACCAGAGTTGGGGGCGTAAAGGGTTGCAATAGTATACTTAGATCCATTTATGGAGCAATTAATAATGGCGTATCTACCTTCAGGGTCTAAATGTTGGGAATGTAGTGTGAACGCAACAGTATTTTTTACACAAATGAATACTCCAGCCTTTTTTTTTTTCCCACAAGCCAGCAGTATGAAAGGAAATTTAGCATTATTTAACCTGTGCGAGTCCCCCTGGAGGAGATGAGACTCTTGACCACAAATCACGTCACATTTGGATTTAACCACTTCCCGCCAAAACATGGATCTCTTGGCCGGCGAGTTCAGGCCCCTAACATTTATAGACATACAGTTCAATACCATTGTACATGAAAAAAAGTCTCTTGCCTAGAGCTGCGGGGGGAGAAAGGAAGGTTAGGCAGGAAAGAGGTAACACTGACAACATTAACATCACTAACATTACTGATGTAGGGAGCATCAGTCCACATAGAAAAAAGCCCAAAAAGGGGGCCTGCGGTATGGTGGAAATGTACCGCCATGGGGGCTCAGGGTCCTGGTTGAACAGAACCAGCGGACCTTAAAAGTAGCAACTAAGTCTCAGCCGCGACTCAGACATATCACATAACTCACGCGACGGACCAATCTTCATTCACTTTATCCCTTTGGGATGATCCTGTGGCTCTTGGAGATCTGGCCGGGAGATTTGCCATGTTCCATGAGGATAGGAGCTTTGCCAACTGTTGTGGGGAATGGCAGACGTGGGTGTTTCCTGCACGGAAAAGCAGGATCTTTACAGGGAAACCCCATCTATAGGATATAGCTTCATCCCTGAGAATTTTGGTATAAGGGGCAAATTCCCTCCTTTTTGCCAGGGTTCCTGCAGACAGATCCGGAAAAATGGACAGGTGCTGGAATTGCTCAGACAGAGGCGGCCTCCTTCTCAGGGCTTGCAGCACGGCTTCTATGGTCTTGTAAAAGTGCAGGCGAGCCAAAGTGTCCCGGGGGGCATCAGCACTGAGGGATTTAGGCTAGGGACTGTGTATTCTGTCCACCAGGAAATCAGTTGCAGACAGGTCTGGGAGCAGCTCCTGCAGCAAGGAGCCTAGAAAGCTCTGCAGCCCCTTGTCTGGTATGGCCTCTGGAATTCCTCTGATTCTTATGTTGTTTCTGCGGGACCTGTCCTCTAAATCCAAGACCTTGGTATGGAGCTTTTGCACTTGTTCCTCCAGTGCTGCATTAGCATCAATGAGGCTATTGTGTGACTTTGTCAGCTCCTGCATTTTAGTTTCAATGTGTGCTGTGCGACTGCCTATGGCAGTGATATCTCCCCTCAGCTCAGCCACCATATCTTTCCAATCCTGCCGCAGTGATGAGCGGAGGGCACTGAGCAGTTTCTGCATGGTACCTTTGGTAAGCGGTATATCTGCAGCGTCTGTGTCCAAGTCTGGGCCTGCTGTGGATCCCCTCCTGGATGAGCGTGAGGAAGCTGTGGAGGAGGATGCTGCTGCCATTTTCCCTCTTCCCGTGCTGGAGAAGAAGACTGTAACTTTCGCCGGGGACGGCTTCTTCTGGGACTTTCCCCTTGGCATGCCACGTTCCTGGGTACCTCCGCAGCACTTTCCCCCCGTGTGCAGAGAGATTGGTGCCACTGGTGAGCCGCAGTGAGCCGGTTAGGAGTCGAGGTGGCTGGAGCTCAGCAGCTAGGTGACCGGTGCCATTAGCAAGCACCCAATATATATATATATATATATATATATATATATATATATATATATATATATAAATTATTTTTTATTAAATATTTAGATTAGTTTTTGGAGTGGAAAATGATAGACGTGAAGAGTTAAAGATTCTCCAGCAGCCTCGAAGCAGAAAGCCTGATTCTATACGACCCCTCCGTGCTCTGGGCCAGTTATTGATTCTCTAATCGGTGCTGTTGAAAAACAGATGGGCCGGCATTGTCTACCAAGATTTCCAAGTGCAATGCCAGAAAGGGTCAGAGAACACATGTGTCTGAACTACAAGTAAGTTGTTGTTTTAGTCTGGCAGGTTCCCAAAAACTGGATTCCCCTCCGCCAGTCCTCTGCAAGTCGCAGCGCTGAGTTGTGAGGATTACAGGGCATAAAGCATAAAGAGTAAAAATTCTGCAATGGCACAAAGCTCCATCCAGCTCCATTAATGTGGATTTTATTTGGCTCTAGAGGAAGAATAATAATGGCGGTGCTGCTCCAGCGGAGGAGAACTGAATTTTTCATTCTGTTTTTTTGGGATAAAAAAATTATAGTTCTCAAATATGGAAACAATCAAAAACACCTGCACACAAACCCTGAACTTCTCACTGTTCTCATATAGATAAACTGGATGGATTGTTACTGCTGATGATGAGCAGAGATGGATATGTGCACACAGGGGATTCTTTTTTTGGGGGGGGGGGTCAAAAACGACCAAGAAATGCTACTTTTTATGGAGTTTTTGGAGATTTTTTTTTCCCCTGAAGCCACTTCCACGAATGGTCCGCTCATGCTGTTAACCACTTCTCATCTTTTTATACCTGAAGTGGTAAAAAGACCCTCAAAAGACCGAACATATGAACGGCAAGTGGCTTTTATGCAGAATTGCATATGTGCATACTTTTGAGCATTTTCTTGGCGTATTTTCAGGTGGATCTTGGAGTTGACCCACCAAAAAAAAGATATTGTGTGCACATACCCTTAAGGGTACTTTGCACATTGCGACATCGCTACTGCGATATCGTCGGGGTCAAATCGAAAGTGACGCACATCCGGCGCCGGTAACGACGTTGCAACGTGTAAAGCCTAGATGCGCCGATAAACGATCACAAAAGCGTCGTAAACCGGCGATCTGTGTAGCGTCGGACATTTCCATAATGTCGCACCAATAGCAGATACGATGTTGTTCCTCGTTCATGCGGCAGCACACATCACTGTGTATGAAGCCGCAGGAGCGAGGAACATCTCCTTACCTGCCTCCACCAGCTATGCGGAAGGAAGGAGGTGGGCAGGATGTTTACGTCCTGCTCATCTCCGCCCCTCCTCTGCTATTGGCCGCCTGCCGCGTGACGTCGCTGTGACGCCGCACGACCCGCCCCCTGAGGAAGGAGGCGGTTCGCCGGCCAGAGCGACATCGCAGGGCAGGTAAGTGCATGTGACGCTGCCGTAGCGATAATGTTCGCTACGGCAGCTATCACAAGATATCGCACCTGCGATGGAGGCGGGTGCTATCGCGCTCGGCATCGCTATCATCGGCCAGTGATGTCGCAGCGTGCAAAGTACCCTTTAGACTCCTTTAAAATAATTTATTACTGGGTCAAATCCTTTAGGGGACATCATTATGGGCAAAATGTTCAGGTGTATTCCAAATTACTGTAGCACTTCTCATGGTGAATTTTTTAGAAAATTGTATGTCCTCATCCTGGGCCCATCCTGGTATATATGTCCCTCCACCCTGGCCCCATACTGGTATATATGTCTCTCATCCTGGGACCACACTGGTATATATATCCCTTATCCTGGTATATATGTCCTCATCTTGTTATATAAGTCTCCTATCTTGGTATATATGTCCCCCATACTAGGCCCCATCCTGGTATATATGTCCCTCATTCTGGGCCCATCCTGGTATAAAAGTTTTCATCCAGGTGTGTATGTCCCCATGCTGGTATATATGTTCCCCATGTAGTCCCCATTCTGGTTATGTATAAGTATGTTCTTATCCTGGGCCCATCCTTTGTATGTATGTCCTCATCTTAGTATATACTATCCCCATCCTGGTATATGTGTCACTCATTCTGGACCCATCATGGTATAAATCTCTTCATACCGGACCCATCCTGGTATATATGTCCCGATCCTTGTATATATGTTCCCCCATCCTGGTGTATATGGTTCCCATCATGGTATATATGTCCCTCATCCTGGTACATATGTTCCTCCCTCCTGAACCCATCCTGGTATATATGGTATATATGTCCTTATTCTTGGACCACCATCCTCCTCTCCCACTCTTTGCGTTGTCCTCTGTAGCCAGCACAAAGTAGCCGGCAGCTGACATCAGCGTGGGGGCATTGGCACATGACATCACTGTCATGCGCCCCCAGTCACATGACCGCTGATGTCAGATGCCGGCCACTGTTTGGTAGCTTGTATTGCAGTGCAGGGACCTGACGGGTCTCTACGCTGCAATACATTTCAGTTGTATAAGCGCCCTTGAACACAAATCCAACTGAAGCAGCACTGGGGTCAATGGGCCCCCTGTACTCCTGTGCCCGGTTGCAACCTTTTCAACCGCAATCGTTACACCCCTACCTATAATCTATCCTTTGCCAATGCATCTGCCAACCTTAAAATTGTGGACAGTTTTCAGAACATAAACTGTGACCTGAAGGACTGAATCACATGAACATTAGAAATTTACCAAACTTTGTAGAGTGGTTGTCCATCCAGGATTATAAAAATGTGGCTGCATTCTTCCAATGACAGCGCCGCCACTGCCCACAGGTTGTCTGTGGTATTGCATCGCAGCCATTTTTTACATTCTTGTACCAACCCCTTTTAAGTTTTTATTTTTTTTTATCCCCAATCTCAGTCTTCATTAGTTACATATGTCATGCTTTTCCTGCGTACGTACAATAAAGTATCTCCTTCGCCCAGACAATTGCATTGAATCATGCCCTTTGTCATTGTTTCCCGGGAAAAACTTATCATCTGAACAGTTTGTGAGTTAAATGCAGTAAAAAAACAAAAAAAATAGCAAAGTGATGTCTGTTGGGATGATGTATTAATGCCCAGTAACATATCATGGTCTTTAATTTCACCACCAGACCTTGCTCTCCCCTTCCATTTTCTGAAGGTAAACACACAAGGTCACCAGACGAAACATTATTATTTTATTATTTTTTTTTTTCTTTATAAAATTGAGTCTTGGTGAATCCTCGTTCCTAATGCAATTTTTTGTTATACCTATTGGTCCTGACAGCTATGGTCACCAATCTGTATTGTGCTGTTCAGTTTTATTTAATAGCCGGAGATGTCATCAGTCTGGATTGGAGGTAACATCCGAGCAGAGAAGTCTCTCCTGGGGTTTTGTGTTCTGCGCCTCTTCCCTTCTTTATATATGCTGCTTGTGGGTTTTTTTCTCTTCTTATTGTCCTTCAAGATCTTTCCTGAAGTCTTTCTTCTGCTACCAATAAAGCCAACACATGGGGTTCATATACTTTTTTTTTTTGCTTAAATTATGTGAGATAGTATCACTTAATTTATAAGAAAACGCAATATATATATATATATATATATATATATATATATATAAAAAAAAAAGTCATTAACCATGGTATCAAAAAGTTGCCCAATAAAGCATAATTAATCATTGCGATTGCACTTAAAGGGAACTTGTCAGGACCATTTAAATACACAAAATAGAGGTACGGCTGTATAGATCCCAGCACAACAATAAAAATGACACCTGTTTTGTGGTAATCCGACGTTCCAGTGCTTAGAAATCAGGCTGTGAAAATACATGCAAATCAGCCTGGAAGTGCTTTGAGGGCGTGTCATTATACTGTAGTGCATAGACACGCCCCCGATGCATAGAAATGCCACTTTAAGAATATTTGTAACCTGAAATCTTGATTTCTCAGCACTGGTACATCAGATTATTTCAAAACCGGTATAATTTATATTGTTGAGCTAAGATCATTCCACTGGTTTAAGTAGTAAAAATCATCCTGTAGCCAATTAGTAATCGTTTAGGGTAGGTTAACATTTGCATAATTAGTAGTATCTTATGCATAATATAGCACTAGCTAAGTATGGGAAATCCCAATGTGGCACCCAGGGGGTAGGAGGTTAATCTGACACATCATAGCCGGGCCAGTGATGTCGGTTTCGGGGATGTCACGGGGTGGCCCTTATGCCCAGTTTCATGCCCCGAGGTGTCCACAATGAAAGGATAGGAGGTTGGGAATTTGTCGTGATGCTACCTGCTGTATGCGGCCAGGAAATAGCTGCCACTGCTGTCGCTGTCGACCAGGTCGGATGGTAATAGCAGCAAAGATGGTATCGCTCCCCACAGGTGGAGCAGGCCCTGAGAGGATGAGGATGGGTCTTGTAGTGGCGGTGGCCGTTGGCCCTGAAGCGCGGGGCACCAGTAATAAGAGTCCCAGTTGGCTACTGCGGTTCCAAGTGTTTTTACTCACTCATATGCCGCTCGCCCGGGAAGGTACCGGTCACCCGCTGTGATGGGCCCCGTCGACCTCGGATAAGTTGGAAGAAGCCACCGGTGTTTGGAAAGTGTCCTTTCTAAGAGTTTCCCCTCCAGTAGTGAGGAACCCGGGCTGAGCGTTCCGCTTCAAGCCTAGGCCCCGCGAAAGAAGAAAAAGGAAGAAGGTGATGGTGGTGTCGTGTCGCCAGAACTGATGTCCCGACTAGACTGACCAAGGATTGTGTAAAGTTGCTCCTACTTCTACCCCAAGTGGAACCCACCCCCCAGCTGGTTGTCCTAGTGACCGGGAAGTCCCATGCTTCGTGATGGCCACCCCCCTGCTTACCCTAGCACTGCTCCCCAGAGAGAAGGCTCCTAAGCTGTATGTAAAGTGTGAGTGTGGAACACCGGTGATTAACCCCCTCCTTACCCGAGGCGAATACCTCACCTTAAATGAGGTGCAGTACTCTGTGGCGACTGGAGCTGAGGCGCCACAGCAACATATCATTTATACATCACTGAAAATTTCTGCTTGGATATTGACATTTTGTACAGTTTTTAACATTTGCACCATTTTCATTAATTCTGCACAATCAGCACAGGATTCCCACTCTGGAGAAAAAAAAGGTGAAATCTGCAATGAAATATGCAAAAAACATTTCTGCTGCATAAAGGCTGCAGAAACATCTGCACCAAACACGTAGTATGTGAATTTACCTTTAGGGTATGGCTTTGTGGTAGTGATCCAATGCTGAAAAACCGTACCAAATCTTGGGATTTTGTTGCAGATTTGGCCACAAATACTGCAGAATCAAAGCTGATTTCACCCTTTGTAGAATATAAGCTGCCTATACCAGAGCTAGTTCTGTGCAGTGTAAAATAAGCACATGTTTGCTGCCGCTTTTGTCATTTTTTTATGCGTTTTTACTTCCTTTTTTTCTCTCCATTCAATTTCAATGGCACAAAAAGGCTGCAAAAACGCTAAAAGACAATGCTTTGAAAGACCGCATCTACAAGAAAAAAATTAAGCACCATAAAAACACTGGATTTTTTGCAGCAAAAATGCAATGTGTGAATCCAGCCTTCTGGGTTTTTTTAATTGTTTTTTTTTTTTTTTTTTTTTTTAAGGGCTGATTTTGGTGTTAAAATGAGCGGGTCAGACAGGGGCATTCACACTCCGCACTGGTCACATGCCAAAACGGGAAACATTCTGCTGTGGATCTGCTGAGACGTCTGACCGATGCTGATAATGGAAGATAAGGACCAGTGATAGTCGAGCACTGCCATGTTCGGTACTCGTATCGTCACTAAACATGAATGAGCACCACCATGGTCGGGTGCTTGGTCCTCGTAACCAGTGATGAGCGAGTACTGCCATGCTCGGGTGCTCTGTACTCGTATCTAGTGATGAGCGGGCACTACCATGCTCGGGTGCTCAGTACTCATATCTAGTGATGAGCGGGCACTACCATGCTCGGGTGCTCAGTACTGGTAACTAGTGATGAGCGGGCACTACCATGCTCGTAACTAGTGATGAGTGGGCACCACCATGCTCGGGTGCTCAGTACTCGTATCTAGTGATGAGCGGGCACTACTATGCTCGGGTGCTCGGTGCTCGTAACTAGTGATGAGCAGACAATACTGTGCTCTGTACTCGTAACTAGTGATGAGTGGGCACTACCATGCTTGAAACTAGTGATGAGTGGGCACTACCATGCTCTGGTGCTCAGTACTCGTATCTAGTGATGAGCGGGCAATACTATGCTCGGGTACTTGTAACTAGTGATGAGCGGGCAATACTGTGCTCTGCACTCGTAACTAGTGAGGAGTGGGCACTACCATGCTCGTAACTAGTGATGAGCGAGCACTACCATGCTCGGGTGCTCAGTACTGGTAACTGGTGATGAGCGAGCACTACCATGCTCGGATGTTCGGGTACTCATAACTAGTGATGAGCAGGTACTACCATGCTCGGGTGCTCGGTACTCGTAACTAGTGATGAGCGGGCACTACCATGCTCGGGTGCTCGGTACTCGTAACTAGTGATGAGCGGGCACTACTATGCTCAAGTGCTCAGTACTCAAAACCAGTGATGAGTGAGCACTACCATGCTTGGGTATTCGGGTACTCGTAACTAGTGATGAGCGGGCACTACCATGCTCGGGTGCTCAGTACTTGTAACTAGTGATGGGCGAGCACTACCATGCTCGGGTGTTCGGTACTCGTAACTAGTGATGAGCGGGCACTACCATGCTCGGGTGCTCAGTACTTGTAACTAGTGATGGGCCAGCACTACCATGCTCGGGTGTTCGGTACTCGTAACTAGTGATGAGCGGGCACTAGTATGCTCAAGTGCTCAGTAATCATTACTAGTGATGGGCGAGCACTACCATGCTCGGGTGCTTGGTACTCGTAATGAGCAGTTGGACTCTTGGATTGGCGCAACTTGAGTACTGACTATAAGGGAAGTCAGTGGAGACCTTGAGCATTTTTCCTGTAAAAATGCTCAAGTTCTCCATTGACTTCATTATACTTGGGCACTTGATTTGCACCAATTCAAGCATCCAACTGCTCGTTACGAGGATCTGTGCACCCGAACATAGTAGTGCTCGCTAATCACAAGTAATTAAAGTATGAGTGAAATATATATCTTGATATCTTACACCTACAGTATTTTATAGTTTTTTGGGTTTTTTATAAACTGGACATCCCCTTTAACGTCCTTGTCCTGTGACACATATGTTGTGATATACAACTCTACCTGTTCCCTAACCACCACACGTATTGTAATATCAATAATTCATCATAATCTGAGTCTGAATATCTGAAGACGCCTTTCTTTAAGCTTTGGCACCAGAGGAGCGAGAAGCTTGTAATGTGAAGGTCATACAACAGTGGTCTCACCAGAAGGTCCTCTGCTTTATTGTGGGGAGCAAGTAACCTATAAAAGAGAGGTAAACATGATAGATAAATGGTAATGAGGTGTCGGGGGACCTGTTTTAGGGTTCATCCTGCTGTTCTCCTTCTAAGCATTTTAGGTGTAATTTATCAAAGTGTCTCGACTGGAAAAGCAAACAGCCAACGCAGGTTTTAATATACAGCATTGGCTTTATGGAAATGTGGCATTGCTGTGTCTTGTTTATGGATTTTATTTGATTTTGCTGTGTTTCGTTATGTTGTCTACTAACAGTCGTGCCATAAGACATTTGTATGGACAGGGATCATATTAAGTCCCTAGAGCTCAAGAGTTTTGTCACCATAGACTTCTGTGTTGTATCATTTGCCATAATGATTTCTTCATTGGGATTTTCAACGCTCACGTAATTAGTTGTTTGGTCCATTCCCTTGTTGAAAAGTAGAACTGGCCTCATCTCCATGGTAGATCTTTTTAATATATATTAATAGAGACTGAAGGAACAACAATTGAGCACCCAAGTTCTTGGGATCAATCGTTGGTCCTTCTGGTTACATCTCCCTTCGTTATAGCCAGTTGATATCTAATAGTCTTTCCGTTGAAGGTGAAAAATTAATCTAGGTATGATGATATGATGTTGGAACATGAATAGGGGCATCTACCTTCCAGAATTACAGCCAGCAATGAAGATTGCAGATATTTGGTCCTTCCGAATGGCCAAATCTTATCCAATGGATTATAGAAGTCTACTCAAAATCTTTATTCCATCATTTGTCCTAATTATGTACGTAATGATTTGAAGGCGAGAGATCAAAGTGCTGCCAAACAAAACTCAAGGTGAAGAGTAAAATAAGAAAAAAATATTTATTATGCATTACTCATATAGTGCTATTAATTCCACAGCGCTTTACAGACATTATAACTGCCCCCATTGGGGATCACAATCTAAATTCCCTATCAGTTTGTCTTTGGAATGTGGAAGGAAACCAGAGAACCCGGAGGAAACCCATGTTTGTCCTTGTCCACTGTCCCGAAATGGCTCACAATCTAAATTCCAGTCTTTGGTATATGAAAGCAAACTAGAAAACCTGGAGGAAACCCATGCAAATAAGAGGAGAACATACAAACTCCTTACAGATGTCCTTGGCCACTGTCGCCAAAGGGCCTCACAATCTAAATTCTCTATTGGTATGTCTTTGGAGTGTGGGAGAAAACAGGAGAATCTGGAGGAAAACCACACAAACAAGGTGAGAGCATACAAACTTCTTGCAAATGGTGTCCATGGTGGAATTTGAACCCAGGACCCTAGGAATGCAAAGCAACATTGCTAACCATTGGGTTTTGCCTAGGAACAGCCTTCCTCAGGTGACTATGACTGTTATTCACATTCGGGTCTATTCCTTGCAGGCAGCTGCAAAAACATTTCAGTTGTGGCAAGTACTATGTGAAATGATTTCCTTATCGCCATCTTCTCTGGGTTCCCGCAACCGCTTTGGTCTTCTTCTGACCCATATAGCTGGCTGGCTAATACAGGGGTTAATGACTTGACCGAAACCCGCTTTCTCAGTGTAAAGCTACAAAGCCTAGTTCTGAGTTTTTTATAGAAATACTTTGGGAAAGCATTTAGACGCCTATGACACCCCTGTGTCACTTGAGCCAAATTGAACCAAGTTCTCAACCACCATAGCCTCAATGGACCAATGAGTCAGAAACCGGAGAAGATGGAGATCATTGAGTATTTTAGTAGCCTTCGACATTAATACATACATAAATAGGATGGTTTACGGAACAAAAATTTTGGCTGAGAATTCTTTCTTAATTGAGAAGTGGACAATCATTGAGTAGACTGCACTTTTCTTGTGTATATGGCCAATTTTAGACTTTCTAGTCCAATGCTCCTCAAGCTTATTCTATAGGTGCGTCACTAGACATGACAAGGATGTTGTCTGGGACTCACCATCCGTGGTAAAGCCATCCATGCCAAAATTAAAAATATTTCTCAATTTATCTTTTTTTTAATCCTTAAAGTTAAAATTAGTACAAAATGAAAAGGGACAGTGCAGCTTTAAGTCAACTCCGTGAAAACTGTCTTCCCAGATGCCCCTCACGAACAACAAGGGACACTTCACAGCCTGAGAAGCTTTCGTATTCTCAAAGAATAGACAATTTGGATAACTTTTGTTCTCAAGGGAGCAATGCTCCCTATAACTTCATTCGAAGAATGATGGTTTCCATAAGGACATAAAGTAGACCCATATCAAAGGTCTCAAACCCAGCTCAACCGTAGCCAAGCTATCTCCAATAAGTGACAACAGAGATCAGGCTGTGTTTTGTTTTGAGGAGCTTATTTTGCATCACAGATTGGTAGGAACACATGAAAAAGACCTGTATACTGTTCTTATAAATATATTACAAGCACAAATGAGCATACTATGGGTCACTGGCATATATTGAAGACCCTAAGAGTAAATATATGGATTGGAAACCTTCTCGGTACACGACTATAAAATCCATGTAGGACGCTTCATGCTCCTCTTTTGACATATTTCACTGCTGTTATTCTAGAGGCTCAGAAAAAAAACATCTCTCATAAAACATAAACTGCATATTCACATTACAATATTGATTATTGAAGAAAATGACCTTGTAGCATGCATGAAAATCTCCATCCCCCCCCCCCCAACTCTATGTCTTGCATGATTAATTCTTGGAACACCAAGTTTTACCAACAGCTTCATCACTTTTCATTGATATATCTATACTATATACATTGCTGATTTCAAGAACACAACAGCTGACGCTTGCCGAATTACTCCCTCTTGGTATACCGCCCTACTCTACTGCCTTGATACAGTATGGAATGAGCTTTGCACCTTCTTGATGGATGGGTGACTGGTCTACTAAGTGCCACCTGTCCTATGATAGCTCTTATGCCTAAATTGCTCATTTTTAGTAGATTTTAGTAGAATTTCTTCTTCTATTGACCAAGTGACATCTTAGGTCTGGTTGTAAAGAGAGACCCACTATCCAGTTAATCCTACACTTACTAGGTTTCTGCAATGTAACATCATGACATCTTGCAAGAAGTGTCCAAGATGATGGCATTTGAGTGTCAGCTGAGGAATCTTCGACTGACTTGATCCGACTGCCATGGTGTACCGGAAGTGGACACCAGTCGAGATTTTTATGCTCACCTTTGATGGCAATGCATCTTGTGACCACTGCTCCTTTAGACAATGAATGAACTGGTGATTACAAGTGATGACAAGCACTACCATGCTTGGGTGCTCGGTACTCCTAATGAGCAGTTCGATGCTCGGATGGGCGAGAGTCGTGTACAGAGTGTAATTGATGTCAATGGTGAACTTGAGCATTTTTCCAGGAAATCTTCTGGAAAAATGCTCTAGTTTCATATTGACTACCATTATACGTGGTTGCGCCAATCTGAGTGTCAACATCTCTTTTAGAGAACTGAGCATGGTAGTGCTTGCTGATCAGTAGTTACGAGTATCGAGCAACCAAGCATGGTAGTGCTCGCTCATCACTAGTTACGAGTACTGAGCACCTGAGCATGGTAGTGCCCGCTCATCACTAGTTACAAATACCGAGCACCCGAGCATGGTAGTGCCCACTCATGATTAGTTACAAGTACCAAGCACCTGATAATGGTAGTGCTCACTGATCACTAGTTATGAGTACTGAGCATTAGAGCATGGTAGTTCTCGCTCATCACAAGTTACAAGTACTGAGCATGGTAGTGCCCGCTCATCACTAGTTGTGAGTCCTGGGCACCCGAGCATAGCAGTGCCTACTCATCACTACTTACTAGTACTGGGCACCCGAGCATGGTAGTGCCCGCTCATCACTAGTTGTGAGTACTGGGCACCCGAGCATAGTAGTGCCTACTCATCACTAGTTACTAGTACTGAGCACCTGAGCATGGTAGTGCCCGCTCATCACTAGTTTCACTAGTTACCAATACCGAGCACCCGAGCATGGTAGTGCCCACTCATCAATAGTTATGAGTACTGAGCATTAGAGCATGGTAGTCCTCGCCCATCACTAGGTAGGAGTACCGAGCACCCAAGCATGGTAGTGTCCGCTCATCACTAGTTAAGAGCACTGAGCACCCGAGCATGGTAGTGCCCGCTCATCACTAGTTGCGAGTACTGGGCACCCGAGCATAGCAGTGCCTACTCATCACTAGTTACTAGTACTGGGCACCCGAGCATGGTAGTGCCCGCTCATCACTAGTTGTGAGTACTGGGCACCCGAGCATAGTAGTGCCTACTCATCACTAGTTACTAGTACTGGGCACCCGAGCATGGTAGTGCTCGCTCATCTCTAGTAGTTGTACAACAACCCCTTTTGGTCTTTGCCAGAAGAATATGGTTAATGGTAGAGGAAGGTTATATTTGATGGAGCTAGGTCTTTTTTCAACCTATATAACGCTCTATATAATATCCACAGTGTAAATGTTTGTATGTATGATTTAGGAAATTTTCTATAACATCGAGCTCAAGTTTTACTACCTTTGACCGGTTTATAGATAAAAACATAAACTGGTGTTGGATATTTCTTGACTCACTTAGGCCGCGTCTCCTCTGCGTGCTTTCATACGGTGTTTTCCAGGTCTTCTCTTTCCATAATGCCTTGACTATTGCGTTGACCCAAGAGACGGGCAAAATTGGTTACAGTTGCTGATGTGTTTTCAATGCTCTTGCATAATAGTCTTTCATAGATCAAATGCAGAGATTTTAAAACCCCATAGATTTCTGGTTCTTAGTATTGTAAAGGTCTGAAGGTAAATGAACAAATGAGCGAGTCCCGGATTAATGAACAAGCGTCGGTCCCGTGGGAAAATGGCTGCCATGAAATACGTCGGACGTTCACAAATGGTTCGGAAATGAAGTGTTGATAAATAAAAATAACAAGTAATATATTTTGAATGCGTGGGGAGTCAATGCAGGGAAAAGCCACCCCGCGGAGATGGTATGCACAGGCTAAACTAATGAATGTGACAGGGACAGAAAGTCCATGGATTTTAAATTGTGTACTCTCTGTTGGACTGTAAGTGTATATTGGCTTGCAGGCATTGTCATAGATGGAGCGATTGCAATGGAAGGAAAGAGGCCCCGGGGGGACTCTACAACAAGAAAAAGATCTCACGTTTAGAGAAGACCCTACTCTTAACAAACCCATTTGCTTAGCCACAAGCTGTGCGATAATGTTACATACTGAAAGGCTTGTGCGGCCGGCTCTTTCTCCAGAACACACAGGGATTGTGGCTATTCAGTCTCCATACAGCTACTGTGTGTGTTCATTGAAAGAACACATCCCCATACCCTGTGGTTCGTGTGTCTAAACTTTTAGACAAGATCCTCCAAGTGTTTCGACACAGTTTATCACAGCCAATGAGACTTTGTATCTAGCTGTGAAGAAATTGTCTAATATGTGAGTGATTTCATAGAATCATAGAATGGTAGAGTTAGAAGGGACCTCAAGGGCCATTGGGTCCAACCCCCTGCAAGTGCAGGCTTTCCTAAATGATCCCAGCTATATGTTTATCTAGTTTCCGCTTGAAGATTTCAATTGATGGAGAGCCCGCCACCTCCCTTGGTAGCCTGCTCCACTCTCTGACTGCCCTTACTACCTCCCGCAGTAGCCTGCTCCACTCTCTGACTGCCCTCACTACCTCTCATGGTCGCCTGTTCCACTCTCTGAATGCCGTCACTACCTCCCGTGGTCGCCTGTTCCACTCTCTGACTGCCCTCACTACCTCCCGCAGTAGCCTGCTCCACTCTCTGACTGCCCTCACCACCTCTCATGGTCGCCTGTTCCACTCTCTGAATGCCGTCACTACCTCCCGTGGTCGCCTATTCTACTCTCTGACTGCCCTCACTACCTTCTGTGGTAGCCTGTTCCACTCTCAGACTGCCCTCACTGCCTCCCATGGTTTGCCTGTTCCACTCTCTGAATGCCCTCACTATCTCCTGTGGTAGCCTGTTCCACTCTCCGATTGCCCTCACTACCTCCCATGGTCGCCTGTTCCCCTCCTTGACTGTTCTCACTGTCAGAAAGATTTTCCTAATGTCTTACCTGAATCTCCTTCCTTGTAGTTTCATCCCATTGCTTCTTGTACTTCCTTGTGCTAATGAAAATAGGGTAGTTCCCTCTGCACTGTGCCTACCTTTCAGATATTTGTAGACTGCTATTAAGTCTCCTCTCAGCCTTCTCTTTTTCAATCTAAACATAACTAGTTCTTTTAGCTTTTCTTCATAGGACATGGTTTGCAGACCTTCTACCATCTTGGTTGCTTTTCTCTGGACTTGCTCCAATATATCGATGTCTTTCTTGAATTGGGCGCACCCAGAACTGTACACAGTATTCCAGGTGGGGTCACTCAAGCAAGATATTGTACAGGTACCCTAACTAAGCTTGGGGACGCCATCTTTGTAGACAAAGATCATTTAGAAGTCAACTTATTTCTCTCTGAATGTGAGGAGTCAAAACAAAAATCAGAAGAAAAAGGACAAGCTTTTGCTATGTAATATGAGAGCACCATGATGCATTGGCAGAAACCCTAATTTCAGTGATGTATCACTTACTAGGTTGTGTTTTGCTGTTTCAATAAAATTAGTGTTTTATCAACAGGAGATTATCACTACAGGACTAGCTGCCTCATAGTCCAACCACGCCCCCACCACTGATTGGTAGATTTTTGTATAGCATGTACACAGAAAACAGCCAATCAGTGGTGGGGGCGAGGTTATACACAGCTCAACATATGAGCTCTATTAGATCTGCAGCAGTGAAAACTGTGATTTTATCATAACTGCTTCTCTTGGTAAACTAAGGGATACATCCTTGGAATCAGGGCTTCATTCTAATGTCCGATTACATAGCAAAAATCCGCTGACAGTTTCCCTTTAAGTTGAAATTAGGGGAAGGGTACATCGCATATTGGTTAGAAGAACACTGATCTAACTAACATTCATCTTCTTCACAATACATTTGTTTAGTTCTTGTTTTTTTCTATATGACAATCCACAAAAAGTTATATTAAAGGGAGTCTGTCACCCCCAAAACTGACATCTAACTGTTTAGACTTTCATAGAGGAGACCTACCCCTATAAAAATAACACTGGTACTGTAGATTTTAGTAATTTAGTGTTATATTTAAAAAAAACCCAAACAGATATGTAAGTGAGGGGATTTTGGGGCATGCTTGGTTGGCCAATGGCTTGGTGCACCGTTATGACCCCTCAATTACTTTCCTTATCCCCATCTCTTATGGTGATTGACAGCACTCCTTTTGGAGCATGAGTGCTGCCTGATTTAAATTAATATCCCTGCATGAATTGACACTGCATTGGTCGAGAGCACAAACAATGTTACTGCGTGCAGGTGCATTCTCATTCCTCTACTGTGCGTAGCGGTCACTCGCTGCACACGGTGTCACACAGTAGCGAACGGTTGATGCTGACAGAAGAAGGAGATGAGAACGCACACTATCATTGTGTTCACGTACACATTTCCCTCTCCTGTGCGCAGCGGTCGAATGCTGCACACAGTGTCACACAGTAGCGAGCGGCCGATGCTGACAGAAGCAGGAGATGAGAATGCACACTATATCATTGTGTGCATGTTCACATTTCCCTATCCAATGTGTAGTGGTTGCTCGCTGCACACAATGTCACACAGTAGCGAACAGCCAATGCTAACAGAAGAAGGCGATGAGAACACACACAATATCATGGTGTATTTGCGCACATTTCCCTCTCCTGTGCATAGCGATCGCTCGCTGCACACAGTGTCACGCGGCAGCGAGTAGCCGATGCTGACAAAAGGAGATGAGAATGCACACAATATCATGGTGTGTATGCGCACATTTCCCTCTCCTGTGTATAGCGGTCGCTTGCTGCACACAGGGTCACACGGCAGCGAGTAGCCGATGCTGACAGAAGAAGGAAATGAGAATGCACTCAATATCATTGTGTGTATATGCATATTTCCCTCTCCAATGCATAGTGGTCGCTCGCTGCACATAGTGTCACAAAATAACGAACAGCTGATGCTGACAGAAGGAGATGAGAACGCACACAATATCATCGTGTGTATGTTCACAATGAGGAAATGAGAATGCACTCAATATCATCGTGTGCACGTTCACATTTCCCTCTCCTATGTGTAGTGGTCGCTTGCTGCACACAGTGTCACACAGCAGTGAGCGGACGATGCTAACAGAAGAACGCAATGAGAACACACTATTATTGTGTGCACGTTCACATTTCCCTCTCCTATGCGTATTGGTCGCTCGCTACACACAGTGTCACATGGCAGCGAGTAGCCGATGCTAACAGAAGAAGAAGATGAGAATGCACTTAATATCATTGTGTGTATGCGCACATTTCCCTCTCCTGTGCATAGCGGTCGATTGCTGCACACAGTGTCACACAGCAGTGAGTGGCCGATGCTAACAGAAGAAGGAGATTTGAACACACACAATACCATTGTGTGCACGTTCACATTTCCCTCTCCTATGTATAGCAGTTGCTTGCTGCACACAGTGTCACACAGTAGCGAACGGCCGATGCTAACAGAAGAAAGAAGGAGATTTGAACACACACAATACCATTGTGTGCACGTTCACATTTCCCTCTCCTATGTATAGCGGATGCTCGCTGCACAGTGTCAGACAGTAGCGAAAGGCCGATGCTGACAGAAGGAGATGAGAACGCGCACAATATCATGGTGTGTACGCTCACATCTCCCTCTCCTGTGCGTAGCGATCGCTTGCTGCACACAGTGTCACACAGCAGTGAGTGGCCAATGCTGACAGAAAGAGATGAGAACGTGCACAATGTCATCATGTGTACGCTCTTATCTCCCTATCCTGTGCATATTATCCGATTGTTACGGTGTGATCTTGTGTGCAGCAAGTGGCCGTTACACCAGGAGAGCGATGATTACCTACTTGCATGCACCAATATTGTGTGTGTCCTTTTGGTCCCAGCAGCATCATATAGTGCAGTGCTGGGGATTTAAATCAGGTCGTGCTCCTAGACAAGTACTGTGAATCAACAGAGTACATGTGACGACTGGGCATCCATGCAAGTCTAGAGAAAAATACTGAGCCTTGGTCGCTTCTTGTTGGGAAGTCCATATTGGAATACAACCTAATTCCTCTGGGATGTAGACAAGAAACAATGAACAGGCATAAAGTTATCAGTACAAAGTCCATGTAACGCGTTTCAGTCCCAGGCCAACTTCTCCTCTCTCCTGGTTTGTAAGGATATATCATATTTAGAGATGATCAATTACCTCAAATATTTGGCTTCGTGAATATTCGACGAATAGCTCGCCGCTATGCGAATATTCGATTTGCAATGTAAGTCTATGGGAAGCCTGAATAGTTCCAATTAGTTGTTATTCGGGTTTCCTATAGACTTACATTACTCATCGAATATTCGCGAATAGTCGAATAGCGGCGACCTATTCGGCAAATATTCGCGAAGCCGAATATTTGAGGTATTCGATCATCCCTAATCATAGTCCATCAACGCGAGCCACCTCCATTGTCATCCAGTGCGTGCCCAGTTTTAGTAGAGGCCGGTATTCTCCATTTCACTGAGTAAGCCCTGGATGAATATTGAAGTGGCTTGTGATCATGTACCGGTCTTGCGGGCTGTGGATCAAATCGGAGTAAGGTTGGCCTACATGACATCAAGTAGGGTGGGGATGACTTTGATGTTCTTTTTCTGTTTTGTGGAATATAGAACTGCGTGATTGTCAGCCTAGTACCGTCTTGGATAACAAGTGGTGGTTTGGAGGCTTAAGTTCTCATAAAAAAATTGTTTAAAAGAACTGAAGTCTTCAGTGGTTGATACCTTTTAATGGATACCAGAATGTACCGCATCTTTCCATTAAAAGGTATCAACCACTGAGGACTTCAGTTCTTTTAAACAATTTTTTTATCTCTACTGGCTAACACGGTACAAAGATATATTTTACTAAGTTCTCATAGGATTCCACAATTAAGGTTTCCCATAATTTTTTGGGGAATAAAAAAAATATATATTTTTTTGGTACCAGCAATTATAGTCCACAAACCATATCCTCATATACTATGCTATATACAGAATATTTGGATAGATATGTGGCAGCTGATGGATAATGTCTGCGGGTGTTTTTCTGGAGCTTTTTGGTATCCAGAGGGGCTGTATCCGTCTCCTCAATGCAGAATTTCGATTGAATGTTCATGTAAATTATGATTTTTGCCGTATTGAGCTAGACACCAGTTATTACATATTCTGTCTGTTTGTGTCTGTATCAGACGTAACAAATTCCTTTTTAAGTCAGATCCGTTTGACTCAGCATTCCTAGAGACACAAGATTAACAAGTGGCTTTAACCCGGAGATATCAATAATGTATAAGAACATACAGTATGCGCAAATTGCTTCATCTTTCCACTTGTATTGGGCCTTTATTCCACAGCCTTATTAACCTTTTCACAAGCCAAGTATTGCAGGTGTGCTGTCAACGAAAACTTAAAGGAAAATTGCATCTTGTAATGAGCGCTGGATCTCCCGATAGGCTCAGGAGGCATGGGCCTATGAGTAACCTTGCCTCAAGGGCATGAACGAGAAGGGTCAGAGAATATTTCTCCACCGTGACAGCTCTGTTTGTCCCTCTTGCGTTTAAAGGGGCATTCCAATCTCCAAAATCCTATCCCAATCTGTAATAATAATAATAATAATATCAGCAAATACCTCCAATTAGAAATGTAGTATAGTTCTCCTGATATAACCATGTCTCTAGTGAGTTGACACACACGGCACTTCTGGGGTGGTGCCCAAGTAGGGTCCAAAACGTCTCAAGTAGTTGTAGAAACTTGGCAATCAAGAAAAATGTGAATAGTGGTCTTTTATTGAGAAGAACTTGTAGGACCAGTACAAGCACAGACGTTTCGGTCAAAGACCTTCGTCAGTGTGCGTACAGAGGGTCCTCAGAAAATATAGCAACTAGGCAACTGGCATAGTCAGGTATGACGCGGAGTCCACCGCTGTGTATGTGGCAACGTGGCTGTCTACAAATTCTTCTTAATAAAAGACCACTATTCACATTTATTTTGAGTGCTTAGTTTCTACATCTACTTGAGACAATTTTGCACCCTACTTGAGCACTACCCCAGAAGTGCCGTGTGTATCAACTCACAAACCTAGTGCTGGTCCCTGGGGTCCCTCATCACCCTAGATAGGTTCTGCACCTATGCGCTGAGCTGGATACCTGAGCCTAGGTATCCCTAGTGCTGGACACTAAATAGGGAACAGGTGGGATGAGCTTTTCATCAACCCCACTGAACAAAGCAGGGGGTCCTCAGAAGGTATAGCAACTTGGCAACTGGCGCAGTCAGGTATGACGCGATGTCATTGCTACATAGTCAGCGATGGACACCGCATCATGCCAGTTGCCAAGTTGCTATACCTTTTGAGGACCCCCTGCACGCACACTGATGAAGGTCTTTGACCGAAACGTCTGTGCTTGTGCTGGTCCTACAAGTTCTTCTCAATAGAAGACCACTATTCACATTTATCTTGAGTGCCAAGTTTCTATATCTACATGATAACCATGTCTCTGTCATGCTAAATGATTGATTGCTCTTAGTGAGAGAAATAAAATTATAATCTTGTAGTTCTGATACCTTCTAATGGCTAATTAAAATTAAATAAATGATGTTACAAAGCAAGCTTTTGAGACTTCTCAGGTCTCTTCATCAGGCATGTTATACCATGACAGATAAAGAGACCAGAAGTCTCGAAAGCTTGCCTTGTAACATCATTTATTTTATTTTAGTTACCATTAAAAGGTATCAGAACTACGAGATTATAATTTTGTTTCTCTCACAAGAGAGCAATCAATCATTTTTTTGGTAACACGGTACCAAAACTTTTTTCTTCTGTCATGCTAGGTACAGGGAGGTACTAAGTGAACGGCGAAAGGGAAGGGAAACCCTGTGTCTAGGGAAAGGGAAGATGGTGACTCCTGATCAAACCTACTGCCGGTCCCTGGGGTCCCTTATCACCCTAGATAGGTTTCGCAGCTATGCGCCAAGCCGGATACCTGTCCCTAGATATACCTAGTGCTGGTCCTTAAGTAGGGAACGGATAGGATGAGCTCTTCGTCAACCTCACTAAACACTATAAACAACATAAGGAGGACACACAGGTAGAAAATGCATGAACTACTTATCCACAGGTGACTCAGGTAGAAGTCCAGCAAAGTTTTCAGCAATGATATCATAGAGGACTACAAGCCACCTGCTTGCAACCATGGCTTGAATGAACTGAAAATATCACCAGCATCAGGAAGAGGTATTTAATCACCAAGAGAATAATGATGATCAGCAGCTGGGTGGAAGGCGAGCTCCTGTTGGGTCCAAAAGAGGAGAGATGAATCCAGCAGAAAAGCTACCTATACCAATGAATACTAACAGCAGGAACAATTGACAGGGAGCATTCTGCGCAGCCAAACACGGTGACCTTCTATGGCCAGAAACCACATGGTGGTCTGTCACACATGACACACCTGTGACAGTCTCTTACCTCATGTGCAGGGCATTGCAGCTTAGGTATCCATGGTTACGTCCACTCATATAGTGATAGTTGCTTGCTCGTAGATACCAAAGCTGCAATGCCCCGCACATGAGGTAAGAGATATGGTTATATCAGGAGAACTATACTACATTTCTAATTGGAGGTACTTTCTAATATTCTTTAATAAGTTTTATTAGCAGGGATTGATCAGAAATATTGTACCAATGGATAGAGTATATTTAGGGAGAAGGGAAAGCCCTGCAATGAGTACTGGAAAAAAAAAGGTGGAATGCCCTGCAGTGACTACTGGGGCAACAAGAATGGGAAACTGGAAGGAGTCCTGAAAGGTAGAAAGGTCCCTGTTATGACCATATGGATAAAGGGAATTAAAGGTAACCTGTCAGGTGCAATATGCACCCAGACCCACCAGCAGTCCTGGTTGCATATTGCTAATCCCTGCCTAACCATCCCTGTATCTAGTAGCATCGATAAAGAGATCTTTAGAAAAAGTATTTCTAAAGATCATTGAGGCCAGCAACTAGTCGCAAGGGCGTTAGTTCTCTTGGCTAGTTGGCCGCCTTAGCATGTAAGCACACCCCTGTGGGCGTGCTAACATGCTAATGAATGTGCAGTGTCAGAGGCATGGTCATGCTCCCCTTTCTGCTGCCACTGCGCCCGATGCTGGTTTCCGGCTCAGCGCGCATGGATAAGACGCTCCCGGACTTCCGGCCATGCGCACTACACCAGTTTGAAAGCACGATGCATACACCTGGCTTCATAGTGCGCATGACCAGACGTTTGGCTCAGTGCCCTTGATCAGAAGTTTCCGAAGACCAGCGTCGGTCGCAGTGGCAGCAAAGAGGTTAGCGTGACCATGCCTCTGATGCTGCTCATTCATTAGCGCCTGTGGGCATGCTTACATGCTAAGAGGGCCTGAAATCTTAAGGAAATGAGCTGCAAGTGCTTCGTGGTGGGACATTGTACTTGCAGATCTCCTGCCCTTCCTCCCTATTTCCCACCCCCTTTCTGCCTGACAGGTCAAAGAAGGTACCGTAAGTCCCTGGAATAACAGTGACCTGTCCATCAGACACACGAGGCAGGTGGTGGTCAAGGAATAAGGAAAGAGGGTAGGAGATCTGCAAGTGCAATGTCCCACCCTGAAACACTTGCAGCTCATTTGCATATGATTTCAGCACTGGAATTCTCTGAAACAGAAAAACAGATTTCTACACACAAGGTATTGATTTAATCAGCATGAAAGCACCTGTGAGATATGAAATCATCAAGACAGGTTCCGTAAAAGAGAACATGTCACTTCCCTTATATGTCATTTTTTACCCAGTGTAATTGCCACTGTTCTCCTAAATCCAGCTATTTTTTCCTTTTGTTCCTGCCCTTCTTTATTCCTGAGATATGGCCCCCTGTACCATGTATGTGTGTCGCCCAGGGCTATTGGGTACTCGGTCCTGGGCCGTATATGTACGGGGATGCTTTGTCACAGTTATAGAATAGCCGATGCCCGGTTCCGTGACCCTGAGCATGCTTTTTAAATGGGGTTATATACAGGGGAATGAAAGATTTGTATTGTGACGCCACTTACGGGTTGCGGTTATGGTGATGGAACTGCCGCTGCACAGTCTGTTATCACTGAGGCTAATGTTGATGGCAGCCTGGATGTTAGGCTCTCCGCAAGTAGGGCTGGGCCCCAGGGAGTAAATGTAGGGGTCCGTCACAGAAAGAAGAGAGACCACACGATGGATGCATTGCAACTTCTGTTTACTCACAGTGATGTTGAGCTGTTTCCCTGAGGACGGCTGGTTCAGATCCCTGGTCCCTTTTGTCCCAGTGCCGGTGTGGTGACATGGTAGTCTCTTTCCCCGTCACCTTTCACTTGTTGGTCGGACCCCATAGGCTGGAGCGTTTGTGGGTCCCTTACTGTCTGTTAGCAGTCTATCGTTCATACGGCGGGCAGTGCAAACCCTGTAGGGTCGGTGTTCTGTTCCGGTCCCTGTTCAATCTTTACTGCTGGTGCCCCCAGATTCTTGGGTCAGTGAGGTATGTGAAGGTCCCCTCACTGTTAGACAACCCCGTCTGGAGACACGTCCGTCCCCTTCAACTGTCACTACTGGACTCCACTAAGTGTCTGTCCCCTCCCACCGGCCTGCCTTCTAGTGGACTGGACTGGCTACGTCTCTAGGTGGCCATCCATTGGGTCCCAGACTAGTCAGTCATCCCTAATGGGGAGTGGAAAACTGGGGATGTTATGTGTTTTGGTGGTACCAGCACTGGTCTTCTAGGTCCCTGGGGGTAGGCCCTGCATCATTGTCAGGATGCAGTACCTAGTAGTGCCCTGAGGGGTTCAGAGGCGCTACATATGTAAGTCTAGTCTTGGTACTAAGTGGGTGTTATCCTCAACGCATCTCATGGATGTCTTAATTTGGACCACACCCTGTTGGCTAAAAAGACTACATTTAGATACATGGAAGAAAGGGCTATATCTAAGGAACGGAGAGGAGTAGAAAGTAAAGAAAGACCACGCCGGATTCAGGAGAACATCGGCATTTACACTGGATAAAAAAAGTTATATATTTATAGCAAGTGACATGTTCTCTTTGAGGGGGAGCCAAGGTTCAACTGAAAACTCGGCACCTCCTGTAGTTCTGTTGATGATCACATGGCAAATAAATTTAGTTGTGTCAGTCTGGGAACGTATTAGTAGACGTGTGCGGCTGTTACAATGTTGTCTTTGTCTAGTACCATAATGCTGCATAACGGATAGAAAAGCTTTCGCCTCGGCCCCAATGTAGTGAGAGACTCTGCAAATTGAAGTTGAATTCATCGGTGGCTTGTTTTTTTTCAGACTTTGTTGGGCAGTCAGCAAGCCATGAAATAACAGACTTCCCACGTTAAAACAGGCATGGAAATGTGCTGTGGAATGTCTCTGCCGCCTCCTCAGACACTGTGCAAACACTTCTCCTACTTGAGCTGCACTTTTTATAATATCGGCTCTAATATTATTGACTTTTAATGCAGTCTTTTATTTACGACCGTAACTCTTTCGCTACTAGTGCCTTTCTTTAAATATTCTCCCTCCGCCAGATGCTAAATCAAACTTTTTCTCAGCCTGGGTGAACATGTTCGGGAAGAATAATGCTATTAAAAGGTCATCTGCAACTGGTATTTTTAATTCAGAATCCCTTGTGGTTAATAAAATTATTCCTAATGTATTCATTGCCTTATACGCTTGTCTACGAGTGCGACACAATAACTTCTCGGGATGATGATGCCTCATACATTACTGGGTCTATGAAGGATCAAACGGCCTACATGATGCCTTACAGAGCACAAGCCGTGTGCGCAGCTCCAGAAACAAAAGATCAGCTCCTAAAGTAATTTGGAAATAAAAAAACAACCCCCCCAAAATTTTTTACAACATTTTTGAGTGTAATTCATGGGCGTATATTTGGTTAGTGGGCAAAGCAACAGAGAGTCGATCTTGGAGGTGAAGTTGGCAATCAACTGTGGGGAAATTGAGAGGCGGCATTCATAAATTACCTGGAGATTACTCGGAGACTAAAACCGTCCATACTTATACAATGCCTATCGGCTGAACCATCAGATGGCCAACTCAGCCGACTCTCCCATACACAGGAGCACTCGCTCGGCAGGAGCACTCGCTTGGCAGTGTGCTCCTGTGTTCTCCATGAAAAAGTTGTTGACTAACAGGTCGGCCAGCGACTTATCTCCAAGAGAATAATGAGATCAGCACTACAAAATTGGATATGCCCAATTGGCATCTTAACCGACCACCAGTCTGTCAGTGTCACGGTTTGCTAGGGGAAACACCGGGAAGCCTATGCTGACCCTAAGACTGGGGCCCCTGCGCTCACCCTAACACCCAGAGGTAACCTTAAAGGTAGGGAGGTCCAGGCCTCCAACCTAGGCCTTATCTCTGGTCTTTGTCCCTGATGAGAACAGCCCCTTCCACAACCCACCACCCGCCGGGAAGGGACAAGAACTGAAGTCAACCACCCCACCGACAAATATATCCAAGACAGGGTAACTACTACTACAACAACTACTACTACTCGTACACACGGCAACCACACACAAAGGAGCCACTAAGAGAACACGAGGGGAAACAACATAAATGGAAGAAAGGAAACAAACTACAGGGGAACATCCAAACCGTTCAACCAGCACACCTAGAAGTGCTGCAGCAAGAACCAATGCTGCAGCCCACAACGCAAGCCTCAGAGAGAGAGGAATACACCAGCTCCTCTCTCCTCCTGGCCAAGCTTCCAAATGATGAAAATAACCGGCACCCTCTGGTGGAAGTTGAGGGTATTTATACGGCCTGGACATGGTCCCAACTGGAAACACTTGACCAAGTGTCAGAATCTGCTGGAAGGAAAACTGACATTAACCATCTCCACCTGAAAGGAAAGGGAATCCATTTAGTGAACAGAGTCACACAAGATAAAGTGAGACTCAGACTCAGAACCTGTCA